>NC_134483.1:426923958-426998958 GCF_040206685.1 Ascaphus truei
GGGAGAGAGAGAGTGTCAGGGAGAGGGAGAGAGAGTGTCAGGCAGAGGGAGAGGGAGTGTCAGGGAGAGGGAGAGAGAGAGTGTCAGGGAGAGGGAGAGAGTGTCAGGGAGAGGGAGAGAGAGTGTCATGCAGAGGGAGAGAGAGTGTCAGGGAGAGGAAGAGAGAGAGAGTGTCAGGGAGAGGGAGAGTGTCAGGGAGAGAGAGTGTGTCAGGGAGAGGGAGAGTGTTAGGGAGAAGGAGAGAGAGAGTGTCAGGGAGAGGGAGAGAGAGAGAGAGTGTCAGGCAGAGGGAGAGAGAGTGTCAGGGAGAGGGAGAGAGAGTGTCAGGGAGAGGGAGAATGTCAGGGAGATAGAGTGTGTCAGGGAGAAGGAGAGTGTCAGGGAGAGGGGGAGAGAGAGAGTGTCAGGTAGAGGAAGAGGGAGAGAGAGAGTGCAAGGAGAGAGAGAGAGTCAGGGAGAGGGAGAGAGAGTGTGTCAGGGAGAGGGAGAGTGTCAGGTAGAGGGAGAGAGAGAGTGTCAGGGAGAGGGAGATTGTCAGGGAGAAGGAGAGAGAGTGTGTCAGGGGGAGAGAGTGTCAGGGAGAAGGAGAGAGAGTGTGTCAGGGAGAGGGAGAGTGTCAGGGAGAGCCTCTGTCCCTGTGCCTCTGTGCCCCTATCCCTGTGCCTCTGTCCCTCTGTCCCTCTGTCCCTGTGCCTCTGTCCCTGTGCCTCTGTGCCTGTGCCTCTGTCCCTGTGCCTCTGTCCCTGTGCCTCTGTCCCTCTGTCCCTGTGCCTCTGTCCCTGTGCCCCTGTCCCTGTGCCCCTGTCTCTATGCCCCTGTGCCTGAGTCCCTGTGCCTCAGTCCCTGTCCCTGTGCCTCTGTCCCTGTGCCTCTGTCCCTTTGTCTTTGTCCCTCTGTCCCTCTGTCCCTGTGTCTCTGTCCCTGTGCCTCTGTCCCTCTGTCCCTGTCCCTCTGTCCCTGTCCCTCTGTCCCTGTGCCTCTGTCCCTGTGCCTCTGTCCCTGTGCCTCTGTCCCTGTGCCTCTGTCCCTCTCTAGTTGCCTCTCTCTCTGCCTCTCTCTCTCTGCCTCTCTTCCTCTCTCTCTGCCTCTCTCTCTCTGCCTCTCTCTCTCTGCCTCTCTCTCTCTGCCTCTCCCTCTCTGCCTCTCCCTCTCTGCCTCTCTCTGTGCCTCTCTCTCTGCCTCTCTCTCTCTGCCTCTCTCTCTCTCTCTGCCTCTCTCTCTGCCTCTCTCTCTGCCTCTCTCTCTCTCTCTCTCTCTCTCTCTCTCTCTCTCTCTCTCTCTCTCTCTCTCTCTGCCTCTCTCTCTCTGCCTCTCTCTGTCTCTCTCTCTCTGCCTCTCTCTCTCTGCCTCTCTCTCTCTGCCTCTCTGCCTCTCTCTCTCTGCCTCTCTCTCTCTCTCTGCCTCTCTCTCTCTGCCTCTCTCTCTCTCTCTCTCTGCCTCTCTTTCTCTCTGCCTCTCTCTCTCTCTGCCTCTCTGCCTCTCTCTCTCTGCCTCTCTCTCTCTCTGCCTCTCTCTCTGCCTCTCTCTCTCTGCCTCTCTCTCTCCCTCTCTCTCTCTCTCTGCCTCTCTCTCTCTCTCTGCCTCTCTCTCTCTCTGCGCCTCTCTCTCTCTGCCTCTCTCTGCCTCTCTCTCTTCCTCTCTCTCTGCCTCTCTCTCTTCCTCTCTCTCTGCCTCTCTCTCTGCCTCTCTCTCTGCCTCTCTCTCTGCCTCTCTCTCTGTCTCTCTGTCTCTCTGTCTCTCGTTTTTATCTTAACTGCCCTATACCTACACCGAAATAACCTATTCTGCTTTCTTCCAGATCTGACTCAAGTTTCACACGGTGACATCGGAAGACTGGTAGGGAACACCTCCCCTCCAGTATAGTACCTTGAGGGACTGCGGATCAGGTAAGATCCCAGGCGGGATTGCTGCTTTAGAAATTGTGAAGAGGGGGCATTCTGACACTGGTTAATGGGTTCAGAATCATTCACATCTGGCTTTTTTTTGTTCGGTTAGTGAGGTCATCACACACACACACACACACACACACACACACACACACACACACACACACACACACACACACACACACACACACACACACACACACACACACACACACACACACACACACACACACACACACACTGTAGTTCTCGAAATAAACCTACGTTTCTACACTGGCGACACACTTTATTCGAGCTTGGCTAGTCCCACGAATTCGGGTATACCCGGGTGTATTGAGGTTTGTGACTGTTTTCTGCCCGAGTGCATTGAGGTATTTTCCATGCAGGGATTTAAGCATTTTATTCCCGCTGGCTGCAATACTGCACAGTATATATATATATACTGCATTACAATTCATGAATTTATGCCATCTGGTAGACACGCGAAGCATTGCAGCCTATTAAATCCTTATCATTATCATTTAACAGATTAGCCGCCCGTCAGCCAGGCATGAACCCAGGCTGGGAAGGCAAACGCAACGGGGCTTGTCAGAGGTGAGGAGCGGCGCATTCCAGGTATCTGCCAGGTACATACTGGGTATTTGCTCGAATAAAGTGTGTCGGTGCAGTATGAAAATGTAAGTTGTTTTTTTTGCGGCCCACCTGAACTTAAACCTTGTTTAATGTGGCCATTGTTAGCATTATGTACTGGAATACATGTAGAATAAATACATACTTTTTTTTTTCGGGTTTATTATACAGTATATGTAAAAAAATTATTGTATACGGTCTGAAAACAACAGCATACTGTTTCAGGTATTCTATCCTAATCAATAACAACGGTCACTACGCTGTAGACTCCGGTACTTGTTTTTTTTTACTCAGATTCAGCAATGTGCAGGCATTGTAACACAATGCGATATTATCCATCGAAATCCCTCCATTTGCCGTTTTCCGCATGAGATGACAAAGTTTTTTTTTCTGAAGAACAAAAAAAAAGTAACATTTTTACTGTAATGGTCAGTCAGTCCCCTAAAGAAGTTCCCGCAGTCAGTCCCACCAATAATTTTCTCGGGGGGCGTCTCCTGTTCACATGCGCATGCACCTACTGTCGATGTGATGACACGCATATGCGTTTCAAGAAGGTCCCAAAGCGCATGCGCCTAGCTTTTCGCCAATTGTGCAGTATCTACTGTAGAAGCTGCTCAGCCAATGATATTGCTTACAGGAGAATCGCTTGACTTTTGAATCGCATTGATATTGATATTTTCAACAAAAAAAAAAACAGAATAAAATACAGCAAAATTACTCACCATAGACTTTGCCAATCAGCTGGTGCCAAGACACTGCCAGTCCCATATTCTTGATCATACACGTCGTTGACAGGTGACAGTGGGACTACTACACATGTAGTCAGCTGATGAGGCTGGAAATCGCAAGCTTGCTCTAATCTGTACTCGAAATCCGGCCCAGGCTGCAGGTATACGGGCGGGGACAGACAGCAAGGGTTGCCGGTCACCAGGTTTTCACTGACGGTCGGGCCGTTATTGGAAGCTGCCGCTGTCGCATTTCTTGCCAGCGACTGACGTTTCTTAGTTGATTTTAACACGAACTTTCGCCTTTTGCAGTCTCCATGATCATAGATACGGGAAAAACCCGGTGATACACACTAATACCCTCCAATAACATCGGGATCAATACGAAAAAAACATGGATCTCTACATATCTTTTTCCTTATTGCACGCTTCCACACATGAGCATCTGGCGAAAATGTGTAAAAGTCATAGATTTCGAAAAAATACTGATAAATTTGAACAACTGTTGCCATCTTATCATCTGTTGCATTAATCGCGGCCCATATTAAATAAGCGTACGTTCTGTCGGGTTTTTGGAACACGGACTGCAGTTGTGCACTCATAGCGGGACTCCCAGGACAATAACCAGACCAGAAACTGTGCTTGCCTTTTTTTTAAAATGAAAAGCCTAAATTGATACATTATTGTAACTTCTTCCTCCAGTCCCAAGGCCAATTTACAATGGACCACTGTGGTATTTTGGCACACCTGCAAGTCGACACATTACTGAAGCGCATGCGCATTACAATTCATTAATATCTGCCAACTGGCGGATACGCGAAGAGTTGCAACGAATTAAATCCGAACCATTATCAATAAACACATCCATCGCGCATCAACCGCGGGTGTGAATGCAACATGAATGCGGTATGAACGTGGTGAAGTTCGGTGAAGTGCATGGCATTCGGAAAAAACCCCGAAAAAATTCGTACATGTTGGAGAATAAAAGGGGTCGCGGCTGTACATAGACGGCTTAACCTCGGACACGCTTATTCAATCAGTGCTTACTGTGGTGCTCACTACTCCCATCTTGTGTCTCCACAGAATATAGCAGGCAATACATTTTCTTTTAATACAGCAGGCAGGGAATGACCTGCAAATGGGGGGTAAAAAGGTCTGGGACAGGGCAAACACAGCAATGCATAGCAAATAAGTTTAACCCCTTCATTCCCAATGCGAGGGGAGGATGACTAGCTTGGTATAACACCTTTATTCAGGCCGGATCACCTCCATCCTCATCACATAGCGTTTGCAGTATCTAGCTCAGTCTTGAGATCGTCCAATTATTTCCTCGCCAAAGAGTAAATTGTGAGCACATTCTTCTGTAGCTTCATGTTATTTTTCTGTAGCTCTGCATAATCATCTTTCTTCAGTTTCAATTGTTCACATAGCATATCACCGTCATGCCTGGCAGTTTGCAGGACAGCTTCAGGGCTGGTCAAGGGATCGTCACTCATTGGTTCCGGTTCCGCTTCCCTGGTATAGTTGGTTGAGGGTTTCTCACTATTAGCACTGGATAGACACTTCTTTGGGGTACACGACTTCTGCCTTGGGCCCTCTGGATATTCGGTCATCCGCGGGACGAATTCTCCATTTTCTCTAGGCTGCAGGGCATCTCGGTCCCCCCTTTTCTCCACGGGATCTGCGGACATATCTGTTCCTTCCACGGTAAGTGAAGACCTGCTTTTCTTTTTACGCCTTTTATTTTTTGATGACTCTGTCCCATCAGGGTTATTGGGGTCTCCGTTTTTATTTGAAACTTCAGCGTTTCCCTTGCAGTTGCGTCAGAGGGTGTAAATATTCAGAGATCTGCTGATCCCTCTCTAGCTCCTGTCGATCACATTCAACATCATAGAGAGCGGTCTTTTCGGTTCGTACCGAGTTCAGGCACCCCCACAATTCTTGGGGTGTTTTGTAGGTGTGACTTGGTTCGGGTTCCCCATAAGAGATGTCTTCCTCCTTATCGGGCTGGAAGGGCCACTCTTCCATGGGGTAGGGTTCATTACAGGAATGCTGCATCTTGTCCTCTATTGCCTCTATCCGCTATTGCCGCTGTTGCCACTGTATTTGCTAGAACCCTATTGTGGTAGTCCTACAGGTGGGCAGACTTTGCTTGTAGAGTTTGTAGCTCTCACAGGCATCTCTGTAGACTTTTTCTTCTTCTTTACGTTGGTATGTTTTACAACATCAGCAGTGCTGTGCACACATCCTTTCTCATTAGTGATACTGGATGTTCAGTTGCTAAGTAAAACATCTGTACCTTCCTTGGGTCCACAGTGCACTGCTTGCTGCTGCAGTTCCTTGGCTTGTCGAAAAAAATAGTCCTCTGGCTGCTGCCCTTTATCTGGGGCCACGTAGGGGCCATCCTCATCGTCTGAATAAGGCCTGAGGGATACTGCTCCATGTGCCTGGGCTCTATACACCAGGAACACATTTTCTTCCCCATTCTTGCAGCGTCTTTATTTGACTTCAGCTGGGCGGCCATTTTAAATTCCCAGGTTTTTTTTTCTTTCTTTCCTTTCATCAGTGGTGTGTGCCACTGGTCACAGCATCAGTCCCTTGTATAGGTCACCATCTGTCGCAGTCCTCCCAGTCCAACTGTGGCATTGTGACTTTCTTCAGTGCAGTGTAGTTTTTTTGCCTGGATATGTAGCCCTTTAATTCTGGTCACTGCTGCATGTGATTCTTTGGTTTGTTGCTCAGGCTGTTTGCAGGAACTGTATGCAGGAAAATAAGCCCAACATTTTTCACAGGCAGTGCAGTTTTCCTGCCTGGATGTGTAGCCCTCTAATTCTGGTCACTGCTGCATGTGATTCTTTGGATTTGTTGCTCAGACTGTTTGCAGGAACTATGCAGGCAAAAGTACAAACATTTTCACAGGCAGTCTCCGGGGCCCCTTTTAACTTCAAGGACCACTTCTGGCGGGACTGCGGGGGGCCAGCAGCTGGCGGGACTGCGGGGGGTGGTGGGTGGTGTGACTGCAAGGGGCTGGTGGGTGGCCGTGGCAGGGGCCCGGCAGCTGGCGGGACTGTGGGGGGCCGGTGGCTGATGGTGGCAGGGGCCCGGGGGCAGGGACCCGGCAGCAGGTCACAGCAGTTGCTGCTGGCCCTTCCCCACTTCAGGCACCTGTCAGTCCCACAATGGCTGCTTGTATGCGCCGGGCCTCCCTCTCATGCTGGCACACTGGAAGCGTTGCCTAGATGACTTCAAGTGCTGCCGAGAGACCCGGCACTGGGTGCAGCGGTTTATTTATTTATTTATTTTGACTGGCCCGGCCGCAGCCGGGCCCCCTGACCCACGGGGCCAGGGACGTCAACACTGGCAGACCCCTCTGTTGGCATCCCTGTGTGGGACTGTGTGATTGAGTGTGTGAGTGTTTGTGTGATTGTGTGTGTGATTGTGTGTGTGATTGTGTGTGTGATTTGTGTGCAGGGCCGGCAACAAGTTGGGACTGCCGGTGTTGGCATTCTGAAACTCAGCCGGGCCAGTTCATTTAAAAAAAAAAAAAAACGCTGCACCCAGTGCCTGGTCTCTCTGATGGCAGCACTGGATGTCAGCTGGGCTAAGCTTCCGGCACGCCGGTGTGAGAGGGAGGCCCGGCGTGCACGTGAGCAGCCAGCGTGGGACAGACAGTTGCATGCAGCGGGGCAGGGCCGGCGTCAAATGCTGTGACTGCCGCCGGGCCCACCGTAGTCCCACCAGCCCACGGGCCACCGTTAGCCACCGGCCCCCCCAATGTCAGCCACCGCCCCCCCCTCGCAGCACCACCAGCCACCAGTCCCCCCTTACCGCCCCCCAACCAGCCACCGCCCCCCCATAGTACTGCCAGCCGCAGAGCCCCTTCCGCTGCCAGGCACTGACCCCCCCTGGTAGCACCACTAGCCGCCAGGCCCCCACCCCCGCACCCCCCACTGCCAGCCGCCGCCCGCCCCATAGCACAGCCAGCTGCTGGGACCCCGCCACCTCCCCCCCCCATTGCAGCACCACCAGCCTCTGCAGTCACAGCCCCCCTCAGCACCACCCCCCTTGCAGCCACCGGCATACCGCCACCCCCTGCAAAATGTGTTTTTCTGTGGTAGGTGAGCTATGGTTTGGGGGGCCCTGCTTCTTTCATTTGTCCTGGGCCCCATGATTTCTGTTGGCGGCCCTGATTGTGTGTGTGTGTTTGTGTGTATGTCAAGTTAAACACACTATGGGGGCTATGCACTAAGCTGTGGGCTTTTGTGCTGGCCTGAAAAAAAATAAAAGGTCCGCTAAAAATTGAAGCCGGAGGCGCAATACATTGAGGATTTCAGCGCATTTGGGTTGGACGTGCTGAAATCTGCCCGATCGTGTGTCCATCCCCCCTCCCCCTGGTTATCGTGCTTAAAGTTCAAGTACGATAACTGATAGGGAAAAAAAGCCTACTGTAACATTCTACATCTCCATGCACGGCTGTTACAGGCGATCGTGCATTAACAATATATATTTTAATAATAGTGTATATGAGCAGAGGTTCTCCGGAGCTGAACCGCATTGATTTCAGCCTCGGGGACCCCTTACTTCAGGAGATACAGGCCCCGTTATGGGGTGCCGGTATCCCCTGCACTTTAAAGCTTCCGCGTCACGTGACCGGGACATTTAAATTCTGCAGGGGATACCGGCACCCCATAACGGGGTCTGTATCTCCTGAAGTAGGGGGTCACTGAGGTTAAAACCAATGCGGTTCAGCTCTGGAGACTCCTTACACATCTACTCTACTTTCAAAACATACACAACAATAAACAATAATTCCTTACCGTAGCGGATAGCCGCTATGATATTGAAGCTGCATTAATGTAAATTTTAATAATAGTGTGCAGGAGCAGGGTGTCCCCGGAGCTGAACCGCATTGATTTCTGCCTCAGAGACCCCCTGCTTCCCGAGTTACATTCCCCGGTATGGGGCATAGGATGCCAGTGTCGCCGCCATCTTTATAGCGTCCAAGACGCGACGTGGACGCTATAAAGATGGCAGCGACACTGGCGCCGATGCCCCAAACCAATGCCTGTAACTCTGGAAGCAGGGGGTCTCTGAGGCAGAAATCAATGTAGTTCAGCACAGGGGACCCTCTGCTCCCACACACTATTAACAAAATACATTAAAGCAGCTTCATTACCATAGTGGCTATCAGCTAAGGCAATGAAGGGGTTAAGGCACAATAGTATGTTTATTGGGGACAATTGTCCCCAATAAACATAGCAATATACAACACCCCCCCCCCCCAACCCCTAACACATACAATACAGTAATGGGCAAAATTACTATTATCCACAAATGGATAATAATGTATTTTCATTTAAAATACATGAATCAAATAAATACAGTAAATACATATTACACTTACCTTTTCCAGGCACCCACATTGAAGGCCGTCTTCATCATCATCCTGCCCATGTCCCCCTCTGGTGCTGCAAACCATACACAAAAATACAAATAGCCAATGTATTGTCCCCTTACCCCCTTAATTACCTTAGTGGTTAATAACCGCTATAGTAATTAAGGGGTTAACCCACCCTGGACCGATACCAACTCTTCACCCATTCATTTGTACAGCGGGTATAATATATATATATATATACATATATATATATATATATATATATATATATATATATATATACAGTATATATATATATATATATATATATATATATATATATATATATATATATATATATATATATATATATATATATATATATATATATATATATATATATATATATATATATATATATATATAGTGGTATCACTACCGTGTTAGCCGAGCTTCAATAATCAAAAAATAAATAGATGATACCGTTCTGTGGCTAACGAAATGCTTTTATTTGTGCGAACTTTTGAGATACACTGATCTCTTCTTCCGGCGATGTTACAATGAATGAAGCAAGCAAAAGCTATACTATATCCACTCCCACTCCACACACACCTTTTGTAAAGCACTGTATATACTGTGGGCTCTCCATTCATTTTTATTCACACTGATACACATACACACTCTTTCATCACTTGCTTTCAGTAACCTTTTGACACCTCCAGCCATAAAACACATCCACACCGGGGGAAGGACAATCACAGATAACATTCCAAGAGACACTGTTTATAGTATAGCTTTTGCTTGCTTCATTCATTGTAACATCGCCGGAAGAAGAGATCAGTGTATCTCGAAAGCACTCACAAATAAAAGCTTTTAGTTAGCCACAGAACGGTATCATCTATTTATTTTTTGATTATATATATATATATATATATATATATATATTTTTTTATATATATATATATATATATAAAACACAACACAACAGCGCAGTAAAATTTGCCCACAAACAAAATGTCCTCAAACCTTAAACATGAGAATATGAATAAAACCCAGAAAACAATATATAAATAAATTAGAACAATTAAGCAAACTTGATAGTCCAGGTAATATTCCAAGCTTCAAACCAGGGAGAAGCTAATAACCAATTGTTGTAGCGGGGGGCAGCCGAATCCAAGGGAGGATCGCTTCCACAACTGAAATGAAAAAGAAAAGAAAAAAGTGCACCCGTAGTGCATTATCTTCATAGTAGGAAGATGAATATGTTATTATAACAATAGGTGGAAGGCAATGCACACTTACAAGAAATAAATATGCAATGTTCACATAAAAGGTATCTTTAAGGAGCATCGAATGTCCATCCAGTAGATGGATTATAGGTACACAACCAACTCACTGCGATCACACTGGGCAGATGGCGTCTCTCATAGCATATACAGCTTGTGCTAGTTGGTCAATGGCACAGCCCATGCTTAACCGCAAGGTCTTCCACCAGACAATAGGCAATCAATAGGCTCCTAAAAAGTTCAATGGAAGTCTCTCCAATAGTGACGCAGAAGTACCGCGAGATTCTAGTGACGTTAGCCCTAAAGCCCAGGTTTTTTTTTAATGTCCATTTAATGCCCCTGAATTTATGTATGTCCCTATGGATATACATATATACAGGGACACTGAATGTTTGCATTGTATTGTATTTTTTGATGTAATGTCATTGGTTTTTTTTGCTCATTTTTTGCCCCTGTATGTAATGTTTAGCTATATTTGGTAAACATACAGGTATAATAAATGATTGTATTGCAAATTTTTATTTATGTTCTTTTGGTGTTTTTTAAATGTATTTTGCAGCTTGGGCTAGGAATTGGTGTGTGTAATGTAATTGGTATTTATTTACATGTAAATTTTCATGGTTTTGCAATCATTTATTTCAGGGGCTTGCTTTGTAATAATGACTTATTTTTCGTAGTTAGATTTGTGTGATTGTGGTTACTTTGAAGTAGAATCTTTTTCTCAATGGTTTGGATGTAGGAATTGAATAGTGAATTTTATAATTGATTTGTATTGTATTGTAATTGATTTTTTAAATTGATTAATTGATTGATGTTAAATTTATTTATGTTTACTTGCTTAGTTTGTATTTGATTTTGTGGATGGAATTGTATGTTATTGTTCATAGTTTATTTTATTTTGAACATTTATTTTGCATAGTGTTACATGATGCACAGATTAATTGCATCATGTACACACTAAACTGCAATTGTTTTTTTCTTACAGTTGGGATACAATATATTTATTTGCGTAGGTGCTGGTGTGTTGGGAGATGAGATATAATGTATGTTTCTATGTGCTGGTTTAATTTTCTGATGCAATGAGCTATTTTGCAGATTGAGATTTAATGTTTTTTTTATGCATGTTTGTGTAATCCTTAATCATTTATTTGTATATTGGTGTTGTGTATATATATATATATATATTATACCCACTGAACAAATGAATGGGTGAAGGGTTGGAATCAGGCCAGAGTGGGTTAACCCCTTAATTATTGTCGCGGTTTTTATCCGCTAAGGTGATTAAGGGGTTAGGGGCATTACATTGGCTTTTTAAAATTCTTTTGTATGTTTTGTAGCACTGGAGGGGGATATGGGCAGGATGAGGATGAAGACGGCCTTCATCGTGGGTGCATGGAAAAGGTAAGTGTAATATGTGTTTACTGTATTTATTGTGATTCGTGTATTTTAAATGGGCAAATGCCATTATTATCCATATGTGGATAATAGTAATTTTGTCCATTACTGTATTGTATGTGTTAGGAGTCGGTGTGGGGGGGGGGGTGTATTTATTTAAACATATTGTTTATTTTTGGGGGGCACAACATTGGTACCGCAGGCCCGTGGACACCCCTACATTGGTACCGCAGGCCCGTGGACACCCCTAGATGCCCGCGGACACTCGCGGGGACCCCAGGACACCCGCAGGGACTCCGGGACACCCAAGGGGACCCCGGCGGACACCCGCGGGGACCCCCGGATGCTCGCAGGGACCCTGGGACACCCGCGGGGATCACTCGGTGACATCTGTGGGGTCAGCCGGGGACACCCGCCGGCCGGTTGTATGGATGGTGTGCCTGCAAAAAGATAAACAAATACATTTTTTTAAGTCCTGCTCCTTTAGCGCCTGCCTTGAGCTGGTGTGTTTTTTTCAGTGCATTTTTAAAGCACGATCACTTAACGTAGCTTAGAGAATCACGCAGACTGGCAGAAACCAGCATATTTAGTTGATCGTACGAGCTTTGTGGTACTTAGAAAAAATTGTTGAAAAAAGCCAGTTTTAGAGCACAAAGTGCCTGTTATCACTGCTGTGTGAATCGCGCTGAGCGCAATATATCGTTCTAAGAGCATTTTGCGCTCTTAAAATGACATTACTGTTTAGTGCATAGCCCCTTATATGAACAACTTTAAAATAGTAAATTCTCCCATAATTTAAAGTAAAAGTGAAGTCAATTCAGCACTCAAACAGAAATTACTACTCTTGTCCCTGCTCTTGTCCCTGCCCCTCTGCCTTCCGTCACTCTCCTTGTAGCAAGAGACTTCTCCCAAACTCAAATTACAACTTTCGCTTGGACTACGGAGATGGGAGAAGTCATCAGTACTGTAGCTGTAGCTGTAGCTGGCACTGTAATGGCAGCCTAACTCTGGTAAAGTGGTTCAGGGATGCTACAGTCATTTATGAAACTGAGATGGTTTTATTAAGATAAGGCTGAGCAGGTTTTTATTAAATTACGAAGTTTTTTTATTGAGTGTCAGAGATATGGTTAATGGGGAAAAAACACAGTTACAGTTTTCACTCTATCTCCCACACCAAATACACTTAGCACATTTTAATAAAGAAGAGAATAAAAGTATATTTTATTAAGCAGCAGTGTTTTAAAATATGTTTACGCTTTATGCATTAAATCAGACAGGGCTTTTGTCCTGCAAGACTCGGAGGGGGCTTATGGCTAATAGAGTGTTGGGCTATCCAGGCTATGCTAGGTCCCTAGATCAAAGTCACACATGTTGGCAGAGGTGTGAAGCCCTCTACACAGAATAGCTGAGATAAGTGTCACAAATCCTGTGATGAACTACAAGTCATCCTGGCCAGTTGTCAATTTTCCCAGACTTAGAGGCACTGAGATAGTGGGGGGTTTGAATAGTGAGTGGGCAAGAAGGTGGTTTGTGCACATACTTTCTCACTGTTCTGAAGCCATAGGTGCCAGCTTTCACAAACCTGGCAAAGTATGTGAGTGGTTGAGGATGAAACTCCCACACCACGGTTTGGAAGACAAGCTGTGGGACTGCCTGTCCCAACGTGTATAAGAAAGCTAGTCGCAATCCCAGAAGTCCCATAGATAAGGTTGTAAGGGGACTCCCAGAGTCCAGTCTAAGTCCAATAGATAGTGTGTGGGGAATAAAGGCTGATAGAAATAAAAGTACACCTTTCTATTCTATTCCCCATTCCCAGGTCTTAGGGATGTATTAAAGTCTATTTTATTCATATATTGTAACATACTGTAATGTACTGTTATGTACTGTATGGGCTTGGAACATTAAGAACCGATGCCCAGTCAGACTGCTAGGGCTACCAAGTTGGTGCTAGTAAGCTTGCTGGACATTGGAGTTCAAAGTAACCAGAGGAAGCAGGAGGTGTGAACACCATTTGGGTAGCAGGGAAGGGCTCAAGTTCTCAGGTCTGGTGGACACTGGCAGTCGTCCGGGCTGCCATTTGTTCTGCCAGACCTAGTGGAGCCTGACCCAGCAGGTGATATGAGATAACCAGGGATGGAGGTGGCAAGCATTTGCATGTCTGTCACGGGACCAACACATTTATACCGGGATCACATGATTGAGCAAAGCAAGGAGGTAAAATAAATTGTAATTTATTTCACGAAAAGACATACACACAATGTTCCATAATTACAGTCAAAATACACTTACTGGGATGGGGGAAAACAAAATAATTTGTTTCCCGAACGAAATCTTGTAAAATAAAGTCTGTAGGAGTAATTTCCCAGGAGCGGGCATTACTCGCGAAAGCCTTGGTCCATTCTCAAACCTGTCACTGGTGTAATGGCCCTTGGAATCTTGATGAAACTTAAGATGAATTTGGTGAATCTCATGAAGCTTGATAAATCTGATTCCCAATGGGCTGCAGGAATTCGTATAGGGTTCAGAACCTTATACCTAACAAGTGCAGCAAGTCTCTCCGTAGGAATACATTTTTCTACCTATCCCAGAGTTGCCAATACTTGAGAAACCTGGCTGGGGTGGCTTCCTATTCTGCTAAGGGCATGCGCCAACCTTACACCTTTGCCTCTTAGCATATGGGACCCAACTCCTTTACCTGGCGACTGTAAGTCTTACCTGGGAACCATTTGCCAACAGCCCAAACTTCACATTCGAATGGGGGAACTTGGGTTACCCTTCCCCACCTGATACCTCAGAGACACTGAGCCCTTTCAATTCTGGACTTTTTGCAGACATTGTGACATCAAGTCAGTGGGATGCCTTAGAAGTACAGAGCTGCATCATAAGATTTGGGATGTCTGGTCTCCACTCTAGACTCTAACCTCATGAAGGCAAATAAAGAAAATAAGAAGACTAACTCCCCTGCAGGCAGGGGATCAACCAATTGGGTCCCTGACCCTGCTCGGCTGTGCCCCATCCCCTCCCCTCTCCTTCCCAGCCCTCCTTCCCCCTCATTCCCCCCCACTTTCCCCTTTTCTTAGTCCCCCTCTTTTCTGTCCCTAATCCTTATCTTTCCTATTTAACAAAACAAGGCTAACTAGGAACTAAAACAAAACGTATGAACAAATATTATATTATTCAGTTCAATACAGTACATAAGGTAGAGGGAAATAAAAGACTGTTTTAAAAATTTGTGTTTTGTTAAGATAAATGTATTGAAAACTCTAAGGTATATATACTGAACAAAACAGATACTTTCTATTCTGCTCTCCTAATACACTTATTTAGTAAGTTGTAATCATGGTGCAGTGGAGATAAAGAACATTGTTTGACATTTTGATCCCAAGAGATAAAGAAAAGACTCTCCAAATATTGCACTCTATGATTATTTAGGTATGCTGATAATGGTAAGTCTTACGGATAATTAAACCACTTCGGCTCTCTCCGAAGAGTAGGGTCTGTTTAAAAAACCAAAACAATAAAATAACAATAATAACAATAAAATAAATAGAATATGAATGTGACGCTAATCAGAGGGTTAAATGTACCATGGTAACACGCCCTGATTGCTATAAGCAGAGGATTTGTGTGTCTAAATAGAATATAAATAGTATTGTATTAATACTCTGTATTATCAACCTGAGACTAGGAGCACTGCTATATTTATATCACAGGATATTCAGTGACACTATAAGGAGAAGTGTATATACATATGTAACCCTTGTTCCCTCCCCTAGACTCAACTGATGTATCTAGCTTTCGTGAGGGCAGATTACATGGTGATGGGTGGTGCATACCTGTTGGAACAGGAGGGCCTGAGCTTCCCACAATGTTATGGGGGAGACAGGACCCGGCTTCTGAGGTATTGGCCTCCATGTGGTCTTAAGGGTGCAGCGCCTCCATCTTCTATAATTCCCAGGGATGTGGGAAGAGACCCTTATAGAAGAACCCCCGTTGGTCCCGGGGTGAACACTCCAGAATCACTCGGCACAATGTTGAAAGCAACAGAGCCTTTATTGTACTCACTGTCGGCAGGGCAGTAATAGCAGCACAGCAATACAAATACACGATAGGCCTCCTCCTCCTCTCCCACCAGATCGTTCTCCGCAGGATGGTCTGAAGGGTATCTTTCTCCCTGCCTCCACCCGCAGCCAAGGGCGCCACGGGTGGGGCTAGCTCTTCCCTCACCCCCTAAGCAGGGTGAGAGGCATGGATCAATCTCTGAACTACTAAGCCCTACTCCTCAGGAACCTAGCTACACTCTCTCTCTTACTATCTGACTGTCCAGCCAGACACTCCAACCTCCTGAACAACACTGACTAGACTGACTCCACTGACTGTCTGAACTGAACTGACTCTGCACTGACTGCAGAGCACACAGGAACCGCTACTAAGTTTGGTCAGCCCCGCCCCTCATGACATCAACAAGACCTCCCCTCTGCACAGGCCGGCAGCAGAGACAGGCTTGTATAAATCAAGCAGGCAGGGCTTTGCAAGGGGGGAAAACCCATGATTACTACTGGGGCCTGCCTTTAACAGGGCTTACCACAGTAGTAGGACGATTTAGTAGCCCGTGCTGTTTACAGGGGGCTACACTCTCCCTATGGTGGAAATCCAATGGTCCCCACTTGGACCTCGCTCGGCCGTACCATCCTGCAGTAAACAACCTGGGGAACAAACACAGGTTATACACACACATGGTCATAACATCTTGAGGTAGTAATTAGTACACACTGAATCCAGTTACTCCTAACATAGATATCTAATAATAATGCTTAGGATCTGGCTTTCGTATTTTCCTGCCATTGTGATCAGTGACTGTTACAGAAAACGACTGAACTGACCCATGTTCCGGGCAGTAACTCACACTATGCATGTAGATGCATCTCCCTATACTCCATATGCGCACCAGCTCACTAATTTTGTCTTCATTGTGATAACCGGCCTTACCAAACTTTGTTCGTAAGTACTCTTGGACCGTCTCTTAACCAACTGTCTCTGTTCTCCTCAATCTCCCGCATGATAGGCTCAGGCACATAAGGGTACTCATAACCGTGTGACTGGCGGTATCTGGCCACGATGGCTATATCAGCCCTACTTAACTTGGTGAGTGTTCGGCGACCCACCCTGCTTGGCAGTACCCAAAACAACGGCTCTTCTGGAGCTATCTCGTCATACAAAATACTTTGGCCGCGTGGTACAATGAGCTTTTCTTCTATTTCCTTGTACCTATGGTCTAGTTCATCCTCCACCTCCTGTTGAGTGAAAGACCCAGCCGCCCACCAATGATCAACAACATTATTCTTTATGAGAAGGAACCGGGTACGGTCCATCCCTTCGTGGTAACCGGTGAACAAAGGTGCCCACCATCTATCATGGTGCTCAGACTTTGTGGAATGACTTGTGCGTTCCACTTCTGATTCTACCTGAGACGATACACCTGACGTACCCGCATCAGTAGATCGCGAGCAATCTCTCCTTCCCTTAGCATTTATGTACCTTGTAGGATTCATCTTATGCACCACTGGTCTGGTAGGCCCAGCCTCTGCTGGAGTATATGATCCACGGGCTCTCCCTCTAGCTGTTGGACAAAACGGTACAGGGTTAGGCACAGGTATTACGCTTGAATACGGTATCTCCCCATCCGATCCCTCATCACTCGGTTCCCAATCCCGCAAGTCCTGAGAGTAGGTGGGGAATTTACACAATTTATCCCTGGTAGGTCCCAGTGGTATCACTCGTGACGGGGCAGGGGCAGTGGCCGGGGCAGTGGGGCTAGGCACTGGGGCTGGGGCAATGTCCAGATCAGTGTCCAGCAAGCGGACAATTCCGCGACCCATGGACGCCTTCTTTGACTCGCGCTCGGCCATGCTTCGTGCCTCTCTCGATGGACCTCGGCTCTGTAGAGCATACCGGGTAAGGACCGGCTCTATGCTCCGTGATGAAGACAATAATCTCGGCCTTCTCTTTCCGGTGGACCCGTAAATGATGTCATCAGGTGGGCCCGCAGAATCGCCATCCGCCCCGTGGTAACGCACCGGAAGTACGTCGAGGACCAGCATGGGCGTTGGCGGAGCATCCGGTACACGGCCGAACAAGTAGGCCTCAAGCCTCTCCTTCTCATCCTCCGTGGTTACGGTCTCCTCCTTGCGGGAATAAGGGGGTGGTGGAGTCTCCTTACCACTCTGCTGCTCTTTGATGAGATCAAGCCCCTCGATGGTCGCTTCGATCGCCATCTCCTCCGCACTGGGAGTCATCACAGCTGTGAGACTGCTCCGGGCCTCCAGCCGCACCAGCGCTCGCTGTCGGACGGGGTCCGCGCTCGGCTGCTTCTCCTTGATGCCGCTGGGGTGGTTCGCCGGTAGGCGCATCGCCACCGATGGAACACCAACCTCTTCTTCGGATGAAATTATGATCAGCACCTCTGCTCAGGAATCACCAGAATCTTCGGCGATACAGCCAGTGGGTATAGATACTGGCGTGCTCAGGTACCCCCACAGCGGTCGCGCTCTTCTCCTCGGACAGTTCTTTCGGCTCGACAGCCGGTTGGGCCTGGGTTCGTCCCGCTCATTTGTAACAGGGAACCAGGGCCGTTCTCTCGCTGCTCTCCACCATCTCTGATATCGTTCCCGGAGAGGCACCCCAAGGGGTCTCGGTCATCGGTTCCGGCTCTTCAGGCCAGAAGTAGTAGATACCACACATGGAACATAGGGCCATGGTGCTGGGTACCTCGCTGGGCACTCCGCAATGAGCACACAGGCACCGCAGGTACTCCTGATCGGCTATCTGGACCACCAGCAGGCCGCCTGGTATTTGGACCACGGTAGTGTTCATCTCTGACATAGTTCTGGTAGGATTGGAACAGTTCAATAGCTCAGCTCCACTCTCTGTGACTGTCAGAAAGAAATGAAGCTCCTCGCTCTCACTTCCTGTCCCTCCCTTGGCTGGGGAGGACTCTCCTGATTGGCTCGCTTGGGGCCTCCTCCCTCTGGTGGAATCCAGAGGCGGGGCTTTCTCTCCTTCACAGTGACGTGGTCTGGCCTTCTGACCAATCACAGCACAGGTGGGTGGACTCTCGGCTTTCACGCCGCTCCTCTCCTTTTGCAAGGAATCTGGGTTTGGCGCCAGACTCTTGCACATTTCCCGTCACGACTGCCTCACAGTCCTTTTGCAATTCTCACGTGCTTACTCCAGACTTGGCGGGAACCGCCATTTTAGCTCGCCTCTCCTGCTCCGCGGAGCACATGTAGGGATGGCCAACATCTTGGATACTCCCTCCATATGTGCCTGTGCCCTATTCTCCATGTCTAACGGGTATCTTGTACCTAGACCATGCTTTCCCTCCAAATGTGAACTCTGCATCTTCATACTGTCTGTGGCCCACTAAAATGAGGTGGCTTCTACCCCAGGCTCAGCGGAACTCCTCTCCTCCTATGCACTATAATCTCGGTGGCTACGTGCAAGTGCTCTGTGGTGCGTCTGTGTGGGTGATAGCTAGGTACCGGCAACTCCATCGGTGCGGGCGTCTCCTACTGTTGGCTACTTGTAACGCGGGCCCTGGGCCATGGTCCCCGGATTGGTTACCGCTATGACCCCCCCAGTTGCCTCACGCTACCTGCCGCAAAGGAACTAGGGCAGCTCTAGCTACTTCACCCCTCATCATGCTACCTCCTACAGGTGCCCAGGGCGCACTGTGCGGGAGGCTACGCTCCCCTGACTACCCCCGGTTTGTGCAATCGCACCCTTCCTCCTTCAGCACCTGCATGGAGAGTGCGTCTCACTCTGCCCGTTCCGCTTTGCTACAAGCCTGACCTGTCCTGGCATCCATCCTCTCAGCAGCGCCTCCAAATGTAACCCTTTTCCCCCCCCTTAGACTCAACTGATGTATCTAGCTTGCGTGAGGGCAGATTACATGGTGATGGGTGGTGCATACCTGTTGGAACAGGAGGGCCTGAGCTTCCCGCGATGTTATGGGGGCGACAGGACCAGGCTTCTGAGGTATTGGCCTCCATGTGGTCTTAAGGGTGCAGCGCCTCCATCTTCTATAATTCCCAGGGATGTGGGAAGAGACCCTTATAGAAGAACCCCCGTTGGTCCCGGGGAGAACACTCCAGAATCACTTGGCACAATGTTAAAAGCAACAGAGCCTTCATTGTACTCACTGTCGGCAGGGCAGTAATAGCAGCACAGCAATACAAATACACGATAGGCCTTCTCCTCCTCTCCCACCAGATCGTTCTCTGCAGGATGGTCTGAAGGGTATCTTTCTCCCTGCCTCCACCCGCAGCCAAGGGCGCCACGGCTGGGGCTAGCTCTTCCCTCACCCCCTAAGCAAGGTGAGAGGCATGGATCCACCTCTGAACTACTAGGCCCTACTCCTCAGGAACCTAGCTACACTCTCTCTCTTACTATCTGACTGTCCAGCCAGACACTCCAACCTCCTGAACAACACTGACTAGACTGACTCCACTGACTGTCTGAACTGAACTGACTCTGCCTCTGACTGCAGAGCACACAGGAACCGCTACTAAGTTTGGTCAGCCCCGCCCCTCATGACATCAACAAGACCTCCCCTCTGCACAGGCCGGCAGCAGAGACAGGCTTGTATAAATCAAGCAGGCAGGGCTTTGCAAGGGGAGAAAACCCATGATTACTACTGGGGCCTGCCTTTAACAGGGCTTACCACAGTAGTAGGAAGATTTAGTAGCCCGTGCTGTTTACAGGGGGCTACACATATTAAAATTAATATAACATCAGAGGTACATTCAGCACCTCATCAGGGACTCCAATTAAAATACAATCTTGGAGCTTTACATGTCCCAAATATTTATCTAGTGTCACAAACAGTTCATAACTATTTAAAAGAGGTGTTTCCCAGGTCTTATTTGGAAACAAATTTGGATGCATTTGTCCTTTCCGGATGTCGCAGTAGTAATTTGGGCTAACAACCAATAAGGTTAAAACATATCTAATTTGCCCCAAAATGTTCTGTACTACAGAAAATCCCTACTACTCCTCTAGGGGAATTTTAAGTTTATGTTTTAATACATTATTTCACTAGGTCACGCGGATTTTTTTTGTAATAAAATATTTATTGTTTTGGTTTTTAAAACAGACCCTACTCTTCGGAGAGAGCCGAAGCAATTTAATTATCTGTAAGACTTACCATTATCAGCATACCTATATAATCATAGAGTGCAATATTTGGAGGGTCTTTTCTTTATCTATTGGGATCAAACTGTCAAACAGTATATATACTGACCTCAGATTGCAAACAGATATGAAAACTGTGATTCTATTTATGTTAAACAATACATTTTTTTGAAACAAAACAAAAAAAGAAGAAGTACGGAACTGCACATCCTCAGCTCATTTACAGTGAGTCACTACACGCATACTAAGTTGGGTGCTATAATGAATGAGTGTTTCCATTTCTCAGATGTTGTTAATGAAAAGCTGTTTTTTATTCTCTAAGCGCTGGTCTTAGAAACATTTTCACTCTCGCCACCTACTACCTGGTGGGAGAGACTCCGAACCCTTATACTGGGTTCTGGGGGTTTGGCATGTACCGGGGGACCCCTGAATGTGATTTATTCCTGTGCCCTGTCTTACTGTTCTGGTCTGTGCTGAAGTAAGTAGACCTGGCGGTGAGCCGCCTAACTGCTTCCCAGGGAGGATTTTGTCCGGTGATCTGTGTCTTCATATCCCCAGGAATCTGGTACAATTCCTGGTACATTTTCAGGGTAGCCAGAAACTCTGGTCCCCTTCTACCTAAACACATACTGACAACATTTGTACTATAAAATCCCCCCTGAGGCTCATGTCCTGCGAATCTCCACTGGTTGGCACTCCTGGAACAGTAAAACACACATAAATCTTTTATGACAATTCAGTTCACATGCCATAACTGGGTTGATGAGCTGACACTTAAACCTCCCCAATATGGCTCAGGGGTACCCAGCCGGGCATAATACCTTTATTATTGGCCTGGGTACCCCCTCACCATCACAATGTCCTTTGGCAATTTCAGATTTCCCGCTGACCTGGCTTTTCATACCGGCTTTGCTCTGATTGGTTGCTGAGAAAGTTCCCATGTGATGATTGGCTGCTGAGTTCCATGAATGAAACTCAGAAATAGTATAAGAATCTGTGAGCCAATGAGATTGTAGATCCACAGTAGTAAGAGCGCGGACGAGATTTTTAAAGTTGCTTCTGCGTGAATTGCAAAGCAACCGGTTTCGATTTCAAGCCTGAAGTTTCCCCGCCAAAATCTAAGCCCACTTTTTGCGCCCAAGTTCTCAGAATCAAATGTAGAGGTCGTGGCTGGGATTGCAAGCCGATTTTAGTTCCAGGAGTTTGGTACTAACACCCGTCAAGAAAAGTCCAATTTCTCAGACGAGAAGGGACCGATGGTGTGTGAAACTTCACTCCGATTTGGGAGTCCCGCTCAGGGGAAAATCTTATTTAGGGTTCCCTGCAACTAGGAGAGTCTAGTTTTTACACCCAGTAAGTGTGTTTTTCGTCTGTTTTTTGTATTTCATTGTGTGCAGGTGAATTTATGCCGAATAAATTACAATTTATTGTATTGCCTTATTTTGCTCAATGAATGATCCTGGTAAAAAGGTGTAAACTGCCTGGTCTCTTGTGACACCTATCCGTTAGTAAGGGCTGACTAAAATTTCCCAGTCCGTATCTGCAGGCCTCTTACCAGCGTATGAACCCAAATTCCAAAGATTTACCTGTATGCAGGAGGCTCTTTTATCACTCCAAATCTGTTTTCAAATCTGAACATTACTACTCATCTGGTTCAGTAATATCAGCTGTACGGGACCCAGGGTTCTCCAGTAAGGGAGGTACCAGTTTTGTTATGTGCTTTATACAGTTTGCACTGTATTGTTACATATATGCATATCTATATGTTCAATTATGTGGTTGTTGGTACAGTATATTGGTGGTGCATATATATTGTATTCCTCAGCGAGGTCGTGTGAGGTTTGTCACCAAGGGGAGGATGTAGCATAGTCCGGATACTATCTTTCTTTTGGCCCTAATAGTATAAGTTCTGTTAGGCACAAGCACAGTGAGGGATAAGCTCTCTCATGAAGGTCTAGCTTGTTGTTGCAACTTGGATGTAATGTTACAGATTTTAATATATAGTTCCACTGACGTCCCAGGGGCAGCATTCAGGGTTGTGCGGGTCTACATTTGTAAGGTGTGAAAATTAGGTATATACCTGTACCTTTAGCTTTACCTTTATAAGAAGCATAATTTATAACAAAGATGCAATTCATATTGGATACACATTGAAAACACATTCATTATTTGTTCAGTCTTTCTGAGAACCAGAAATAACTAAAACAAGTCCAAAACAAAATAGCATAGCAATAATGACCATGTACAAGAAGAGAAACAGAACAATGGACATCCAATGGTGGCTAGAGGAAACGGACATCCAGGTGTCACTAGCCTGCATTTGGTATCATACATATAAAAGTCTAAGATTCAGAGATGGGTTCGCCGGGTGAGAACCGAGTAAGTACAGTAGTGTACACACTTCTGATTCTAATGTTTTTCTTCACACAGCCAAATAACATGCCTATACATCTGAACTCTTTTAAGCTTTAACATGTTTCTTATTTTAAGAGGGAAGCGATGTGGCTGGTGGATGATATTAGCCTGTAAAATGATGAGCACTCAGATGCAGAGGTTAAGAGTATTCTGCAGCAGAAGCATGATCTTACAGCGTGTGAGACCAGAATCAGGCAAATGAGACACAATTTGGGCTTAAACTAAGGACATGTCAGGTAAAGAGTTCTACTGTTCAAAATACTGTGGGTCTTAAATGTTTAATGTCTCTGCTTACCTAGATTGTAGCATGTTTATTATTTATGACTTATTCTTGGAAATGCAGTACTTTCCTTATAATCACATTTCTGGGAATGCAATATAGTATTTGTCAATGGTAGCCAAATCCTACTGTAAATCCACACATGCTGTGGTAGAAAAATACTGTAGTATTAACTTAACCCATTCTTTATTGTAATTGTTTCCCATGATAAAGGAAATTAACAAGATAAAAAGAGTTGACCAAGCAAGTGCATGGATTGAGATTGGAGAATGGTTTGATGATGTGATATTTTCAGATGAGACATCAGTCACCCTGGAAAGATTTTCCACTATGGCATTCAGGACAAAAAAAGATTTATTCCTGAAACCTCAGCCAAAGCTTCATGTGTGGGGAAAAGCTCAAGACTTGGACCAGGACCAATAGATATATTTGAAGGTAAGTCCCCGTGTATCGGTGTTATATTTGTTTTACAGTAGTACTTGAATTGTGTGTGGATGTTACCCTGTCCTTGTATAACAGTGTTAGAAAGTTAACAGTATGTTTCACAGTAATACTGTAAATGTATCTGAATGTGACCCTGTCTATGTTTATCAGTGTTACATTTGTTTTGTTTTTTTTTTATCCAGGAATCATGGTTAAAGTGTATTTCCAGGAGGCCATTACCTCCCCTATATACATTAGGAAAAAAATCCCCATTGGGTTTCCGGTTCTTCCAAAATAACAACCAACAGCACAGTGCCTATGCTACCTGTGATGGTACTGGTAGCTTGCCTTCAAAATAAAGGTGAAGCCCGGCTAACTGCCCCTAAAAACATGTGTAATGGGTTAACTGTGTCAGCTCTTGGGGTAAGTAATAGGTGTTTGTGATGGTGAGGGGGTACCCAGGACAATAATAAAGGTATTATGCCCGGCTGGGTGCCCCTGAGCCATATTAGCAATTTGTGAAGTGTCAGCTCTGCAGCCCATTTATGGCATGTAAACCGTATTGCAATATAAATGTGTGTGTGTCTTACTATTCCAGGCAACCAGCGAGGATTTCCCTGCTTCAGCACAAACCAGAATAGTAAGACCGGGCAGGGGAATCATTCACATTCAAAGGTTCCCCGGTATATGCCCAAAAACCCCAAAACCTAGGTTGGGGTTCCGACTATCTACCATCAGGTATAATGTGGCGAGATAAAAATATTTTCTAAATGTGGTGTATAATGTGAAATGTTTTACTTGTAAATCTATAATGAGAAAATGGTTTTAAAGTCCAGCGCTTAGCAAGGTTTCAGTGACTTTTGGCTAACTTCTGTTAGGAAGCTCCTGGAGCGCTGAAACTTGCTATGCGCGTCGTTCAGGGAGAAAATTAAAAACACTGTAACTCAATTTTTATAAGTTTATATAAAAATTGGTGAATGAAAGTCCCCCTATTATAATTGTCCCAACATGTTAGGCACATTTGGACTTTCATTCAAAACACCAGAGACCAGGAAAAACTAATTTTATGATTGTGCTCACTTAGAAATGCATGTAAGTAAAGTACTATGAATGAGCTGAGCATATCCAGCTCCGGACTTCTAAAACACCTCGCTGGCATGATGAAAAAAGAGAGACCTAACCTACAAAGAGGATTCTCTTTTTAATTAGGTTATGTTTCAATAAAGTTTTTTGTTATTTTTTTCATTGGCCTATAGTTCCCCACCTTTTTGCTGTGCTCTCAGTTTTTTTCTTCTATCCTTATTCGTTTTACTGTGTGTGTTAGTCTGAAAAGAAATACACTTACAGGTTTAATTTATCGCTGTCTCGCTCCAATCAGTTACCAGTGATTTTGTACGCATAAGTTCTGGTTTACCGTGACACCCCCATCTTAGTGTGAAGTCCGGGCAGTTTGCAAGTGGCGGCTTCCCAGTGTCGCCAGGTAAGGAGGTTGGTCTCATATGCTGAGCGGCAAAGGTGAAAGGTTCACGCATGCCCTTATAAGAATGAGAAGCCATCTCTACCAGGCTTGTAAGGTATTGGCAACTCCGGGATAGGTGGGGAAAATTATTCCCATGGAGTGATTGGCTGCACAGGTTAGGTATAGGAGTTTTAACCCTATAAGAATCTGTGCAGCCCAAGAGGAATCAGATTAATCTATATTCTTTAATTCTACAAGATTTAACCAAGATTTCGTAATTAGCTTCAGGATTTTGTAAGAACGAAGGTTCCTAGTACCAATACCATAGTGGCAGAACGAATGAAGAAGCTCCATCGGAGTACACAGTGGTTGCGACTGGAACCGCTGACTGAGGTTACTGTTTCCAGCTCTGTTTGCGAGCAACTCCCGCTCCTGGGAAATTGCTCTTAGAGACTTTACTTTTCAAGATTTAGTTTTGGAAACAACTTATTTCGTTTGCCCCCGTCCCAGTAAGTGTTTTTTTGAGTGCAATTGTGCAACATTGTGTGTATGTCTTTTCTTGGAAATAAATTACAATTTATTATAATTCCTTGCTTTGCTCAATCAAATGATCTGGGTATCAAGGTATTAAAAGTGCTGGTCTCCTGTGACAGGCTTTTTTCTGGTGGCAGCGGCGGGATCTCATTGAGCCTATGGCATAGCATCCTGCGGGATCCTATAGCATAGCGGGAGACTTGAAGATTGCGAGCTCCCAAAGCAAGAGGTAGCATACACACGTTTCACAAGAGCGTGAAAAAATACAATTTCCCTTTGTCACCTAACTTTCTGCCTGCGGACGAACATGGATAAGCAATCGGGATGGTTCTGGTCCTGGGACCGTGCTCGGATCGGGGACCAGTGTGAAAGTTATGGACTACCGTTGGCTGGTCGGTCAAAGGTACGAGGACTTGGTACTGCATGAAGCCAGAATTGCTGTACCTGAGGACACGGAGCCCATGCTTGCAGCAACAGTTATCACACTTCAGCCTGGGGTGCAGGAGGTTAATCCAGCCCCAGAGGGAGATGAACATGGGGAGGGAGAAGGCACTCACCAGGATAATGGTGAGGAACTGTGGCTTGGGAGTGCGGAAGGAATAGTCCCCGTGGCTACCAGACCCGTCACCCCTGGCATCACCGCACTTCTTGCCTCATGGGGAGAGAGGGCTACAGCAGATGAGAAGATTTGGATGCTTGCAGCAGTGCACGGTAACATGCCCCCTCACTCCCACATGTTCAACGGGGAACAAGAACCCACCCCCCCCCCCCGATTGGACCACCAAAGTTTCAACAAGTTTGTGGATGGCACCGACAAGATAGATGGTTTCTCAGTGACTTTGAGACACAATGTCAAAGATACCAGGTGCCGCCACAGGACTGGGTGCTGAGACTGCACCCCTTGTTGTCCTGAGTGGCTAATGAGACTCTGCAAACCATCCCACCAGATTACGGGGATGACTACAAGCACGTTAAGGCATTGCTGCTGTTGCAGTATGCCCTCACCACAGAAGCTTACCAGGGTAAGTTCAGGAAAGGGGAATGATGCCCCAGGGAGTCCTAATTCCAGTACGAGGCCTGCATGGCATTGCAGGGGACCCAGTGAGTGGAGAGTTGTGGTGCCACTAAGTACCACACGTTATTGAACTTAATCTTCCAAGAACAATTGTTGCAGCAGTGTCCCTCGGACATAAGGCATGGTTCTATAACCAAAAACCTAAGATGCATGTGGAAGCTGCGAGGATGGCTGACGAGTGTTACGGCAGTGCTGCCCGCAGACCAGACCCATCCCTACCACTGAGGTGGGACGTAAGTATACATGCACCCACAGCAGAAGGAGCGTGTCCGGAGTGTGGTATTTGCGTTGCCAGGCTAGGCGACTATAGCTATAGTACTTACCAGTTCCAGAGGATAGAAGAGCCATAGTGGTTGCCGTTGCCAAGGTCAGGGAGTAGACAGATCCGGGAGGTTGAGGTACAAGCCGAGTTCGAGGGACGAGAGAAGCAGCGTAGTAAGGAGGAAGCCGGGGTCAGAACCTGAGTAGCACTGTAACGAAGAGACAATCAAAGTACACATCCACTAGCAAAGACTATGAAGAGCGATGCACTAAGCGACATCACTTTTCGCCCGTTTTGCAAAAAAAATGCCTACTAAGATTCAGTAAGCCCCGAGAAGCCGGCGAAAAATGAAAAAAGCGTATTTTTTTTAAAGTGAATATTTTTGGGCAGAGGCATGTGGAAAAGTCACATTTCGCAGCTACTCGCCAGGTTTTCAAACATGCTCAATTTTAGTAGCCTCGAGCAGCTTTTCGCCTCTACTCGCCACTCTAGATTTGAGATTGACATGCCAATGCGTCCCGGCAACTCAAATTGGCAAGTTGCTGGGGAGAAGAATCGGCAAGGGAGGAGGGATGGCACTTAGACAAAATCATGCCTTTACATGCCTTCGATTGATGCCGGGGTCTCCGGAGCTGATACCCATTAATACCAGCACTGGAGCCGCCCGGCATGCATCCAAGGCAGGAAAAATGCAATTACAGCCGCAGCAGCATTTATTTTAACACTTCTCAGGGATGTAGCGGTTGCATTTTAAGAATTCCACGCGCTTCACTGCGTTCATGCCGCATTCATGCCGCAGTCGCGCCACCCAGCACCCGCAATTGATCGGCGGTTGATCGGCGGTTGATCTGTTTAATGATAATGGTTCGGATTTAATTGGGTGCATTTCTTCGCGTATCCGCCAGGTGGCAGATATTCATCAATTGTAATTAATTCTAATGTGTACACTACAGTACTGCAAAAAACAAAAATAGGAGCGCATGAAAATGAAACCAGAAGAAACCAGAATTAATACATATATTTTTATCATGAAAAATCATTCATCATACAAAAATACACATAATACAGTAATATAATAATAACCTTGTCTAAATTGACACAAATAAATTATGCATGAGCCCTAGCCACACAGGAATAATGGATGTAAACACCCAAATGCACAACCCTAGATTGTGACAGGGAAGAAGAAGTGCTAGGAATGCAAGATGTTATAGAAAAAACAGACCTTCAGCACTAGAATTCCCCTTTGTGCTCAACAATAAATATTAAGTTTTTATTTGGGTGCACTCTCTTAGTGCCACAATATAGGGATTCTGTCTTTCCTCTCACTTAGTTTATCATTTACTCTCTGTGAGCACCACCCTTCCCATATACTGTTTGGTGTATTAATTCCTCTTCATTCGCTTGAGCAGGGTATATCTGCCATACTAGAAACGCACATGGTACTTGGTTTACACATATCTATTGGTGTGTTGCGCCCGATTTTTCCAGTATCTTTGATCATGAAGACTTCAAAAGGCGGAATGTCATGGTAAAACCAACTAATAATCGTCTGTCTCAGGCCAGTAATGGAACAGCGCCAGCGCAGGCGCGAGCACCAGTTTCCAGTAACGGTCCGACCGTCAGTGAAAACCTGGTGACCGGCAACCCTTGCTATCTGTCCCCGTCTGGATACCTGCAGCCTGAGCAGGATTTCATGTACAGATACCAGCAAGCTTGCATGTACCAAAAAGATTTCCAGCTTCATCAGCTGTCAACTACAGGTGTAGCAGGCCCGCTGTCACCTGTCAACTACGTGTATAATCAAGAATACGGGATTGGTGGCAGTGAATCTGCGCAAATCGATTGTCAAACTCTATTGTGAGGGTAAAGTACAGCTGCCGTATTTTATTCTTTTTTTTAAATATCAATATCAATGCACAGTCAAGCGATTCTCCTGTAATCAATCGCTTTGCTTATGGTTATTTAGTTCTATTATTTTAGTCACAATTCTCGAAAATGTAGTCAAGCAATATCATTGGCTGAGCAGCTTCTACAGTAGATACTGCATGTCTCATTGGAACCTTGTTGAAACGCATACTGCTGCGGCACAGTTTATTCGAGCATTTGCCCGTTCTGTGCCGCAGCAGTAGCCTGGCGCGCGCCCGAGAGTGACGGGCGCGCGCCGAAGCAGCGGAAGAGCGCCCTCCGATCGGGGCGCTCTCCCTACCGCTGCCGGGTCCGCCGGGTCCCCCGGAACCCCCTGCCGCTGTCCCGCGATCGCGGGACACCAGGGCTCCCTCGGGGAGCCCCTGGACGCGCGTGCAGGGGGCGCACGCTCCCGAAGACGCGTGACCGCGCGTCTATGACGCGCGGCACGCCGAGGGGCGGCCACTAGCAAGCCGGGAAATCTCCCGGCTTGCGGATCTGGCCGCAGTGTAATAAACTGTGTCGCCAGTGTATGTGTGTCATCACATTTAGGCGCATGCGTGTATGTGTACAAGAGTCGCCCCCCAAGAAAATTAGAAAATGTATAAAGCCCTGATATTTTTATAAAAGGTTGCACAATGAAACAATGAAACTATTTAAATAATATTCAACTTTGTTGTATTTTTTATTTTTCCTCAGACAAGAAACTTTGTCATCAGGCGGAGAACAGCAAAAGGAGGGATTTTGATGGATAATATCGCTTTTTGTAACGATGCTTGCACATTGATGAATCTGATTTAAAATCCAAATACTGGAGGCAACAATTTAGAGGCAGTGCCATTTTTATTGATTAGGATAGAATAACTGTGAGCTTTATAGAAAACCTGAAACAGTATGCTGTTGTTTTCATACAGTATACAATACTTTTTTTTACATACTGTATAATAAACCCCAAAAATAAAAAGTATGTATTTATTCTACAGTATACATTATGTGTATTCTATACCTGTACTGTATGTATTTTTCTAATAATGTTATGATTTAATGCGCATGCCTTCATTATACAGAACAGGTACAGTATGCCTCATGGAACCTTGTTGAAACGCAAAATTCTTGTGTTTACTACAGTAACTAATACTGCACACTCTTCGACAGTACCAGTTACCCCCCCCCCACGAGCCATTCATGCAAATTCTTGTAGCATTCTTGACTGATTTTAACCAACCATTATGTTCTAGAAACACTGTATTTTGTTATAAAAGGAGAGACAATGAAACAATTTAAAAGAATCAACATTTTTTTATTGGGGTAAGTAAAAACATATATGGAGTACAGTAAGTACAAATATTTATTTATAAATACAATTTAAAAGAATCAACTTTTTTTTATTGGGGTAAGTAAAAACATTTATGGAGTACAGTAATATTTATTATAACAGATGAACAATCACACAGCGAATTCGATCCCCACCAGTCTGTCCTTCCAGGGCCGAGCCCTTCTATGCCGCAAAATGCCATTTATGGAGTCTCTCACTATTCTCATTAAATGATCAGTGATGGAAAAATAGCGCCGCAATTCCTCCACAATAGTTATTCTTAAATTGTCAGTGTAGGCGGACGCTCACAGAGGTATGCAAGGGAGTCTGGTTATAGTGAAATTAAATAAGGCTTTTATTGCGCCTGTTTCCTTAACATCAGGATTCCATCCAAACAAGGGGTAAACAAAGCTTCTATTCACTTTGGAGTATTTCTAGTGAAATACTATGCAATCCACCACTCCCTTTAGATAAGCATGTCTCCCAGCCCCAAACATATAGCATGAAATGAACAGATATAAAAAAAAGTCTTATAAATGAAAGTCTTATCTGTTCCTTGTGGTTTGGGGGGAAAATCTTCTCTGTTCCTGGTTGCTACCTTTTCTTACAGGATTTGTCAGCATTCAGGTTTAGAAGTTTCCTATGTGTCTTGCAAGCAGCCTCTTCTGGTACAGTAGACTCAAGACATCTGTCCCCATGTCAGTCTCACAAGTTGTGAGAGTAAGGGACAATCTCTGCTCTGTCTCCAAGTTCAGCTCAGGTTTGAGCTAAGGAGTCTCACTTCCTGTCTCAAAAGACAGACTTTTCTAAGCAATGTAATCAGGCAGGTGGTGTTTGTTAATTGACTACCAGCAGTTAACCACTACACTGCTGGATTAGAGGCACATTACTTGAACAGGGATAACTCCCCTGTTACATACCTCCCCTGTTTGTGGGAAGCTCGGGCTTGCCACGGCCAAAGCCCATCCTTCCACTCTCATTCTAGATATCTCTGTGACTTGAATGAGAGTGGATGGAGGAAGAGAACCCTCAGTCCCGCTGGGATTGGAGCCTTTTCTCCAGTTTATTCGCGTCTCCTCCCTCAGGTGCTTGAGATCAGCACTCCTCAGTCGCTCGAGGAGGACTTTTTCTAAGTATAGTCTTTTTGCTATGTGCACGGTCATGAGATTTCCCTCACGTCGGGTGCTCGTCTTATTGTAGGCAGACTGTATGGCAGTAGTTGCAGAGCGTATAAAAACAGCACTTTGAGTTTTCTGCACTTGAAGCTGTCTCTCTGCCCTTTTCCCACTCAATGGGGTTGCTAGTTCAGCCTCTTTGGGATTAAGTTGTAATTCCACACCCACTTCCAGAGAATGTCCCATCTTTTCAGCTTCATCAGCTAAGGATTCTTCTGGTTTTGATTCAGCACGTGTACCTTCTTTTATTGCCTGTTGGGTGGCTGAAGGTTTTGCTAGTGGTTGTTTAGGTGGTTCACATTTTGAAACCTTGCCTTTCAGATGAGCGGTATTCCCAGCTCTCACTGTACCCTTGTCTTCGTGGGTTTTTGTGGCTGTGAGATACTGACGCTTAGTCAGGGTCAATACTTGTCCTTTTAGAACTTTCATCTCATCCGCGAGAAATCCCTGTTTTTTGAGTGCGTCTTGCAAGTCTCTTCTCAGGGAATTTATCTGCATGCTTTGCTTTCTCTGAGCTTGCTTCCACATTTTTATTGCATTGTGAAGCGCTATGAACTTCTTTGCTTGGGCCACAGTTACTTGTTTCAGTTTCTGGACCTTCTTGTGCTCCCTTTTGTGCCGTGTCACCTGGGTTCTAAGCTTGGCCTTTAGCGTTGCTTTGATGACGCTCAGGGTAGCCTTCAGTTTCTCATGCTGCTTTGCGAGGACATACTGGGTAATCAGACGTTCCTGCAGCACTTGAATTTCTTTAACAGACTGCAGATTGTCTTCTTGCAGAGTTCGCTGCTTCTCCTCGGCCTTCTCGAGGTGCGTACGCAGACCTTGCAGTTGGTTCTGCAGTCGGTGCTCTGCTTCAAACTTCTCACCTTCCAAAAGTCTATTTATTTCTTTAAGCTCGTGTAGCTTTTCATTTTTTTCCTTGACGTCGTTTGTCAAATTAAAATTTTCTTCTTTGAGTTTTAAGTTTTTTCTTTGTAATCTTAAATGTTCTCCTTTTTCAGTCTCTGTACTATTCAGGGCCTCCTTGCAGTCCTCCTTCATTTACACACATCTGCTTTGAGAATGACAGTCTCCTGGCGTGAGGCTTCCTTCTCTAGGTTGAGGGTCTGAAGCTCCTTCTGGGAGACTTTGAGATCTGTATTAAGATTGACAATCGTTTCTTTAGAAATGTCCAGCTCCTCAGTGAGACTGTGTAGTTCCTTTCTGGGAACTTCCAGGTCTGTGCGGCAGCTGTTGGTCTCATGATGTGAGGCATCCAATGCTCTGCGGAGTGTCTGAACCTCTTTCTGAGATACGTCCACCTCTGTCCGGACATTGTTGACCTCCTGTTGTGAGGCATTCAGCTCTATGCGAAGAGTGTGAACCTCTTGCTGGAAGACTGTCATCTGCTTCAGTGCCTCCTCATACTTCCGCTTTAGCGTAGCCATCATTTTATCAGATTGGCTCTGCTTTTCATCCATGGCGGAAATAGTAGCATTTGCAGTATCTAGCTCAGTCTTGAGATCGTCCAATTCTGTCCTGGCTAAAGAGTAAATTGTGAGCACTTTTGTTGCCTCACATTATTTTTCTGTAGCTCTGTGTAACCATCTTTCTTTTGTTTCAATTTTCACATTTTTCTGCATATACTCTATTCACAACTGGTAGTCCTATGCGGTGTGGCAGCCTTTACTTGCAGAATCAGTACCGCTCGTGGGTCACCATCTGTATTCTCTGCTTCAGCTAAACATTTGAAAACAACAAACGCCTATCCCTTTAAGGGCTAACTCACTTCTTGAACCCTGACTGTGGCTGGAAGGCAAACCCCCTATTTCAATGACCATATTACCCTTTATTGTGATAGGCAAATAAGGTTTACCTGCTTCAGAAGTCTCTCTCCTCTTGGGATTGGGGAAAAGAGTCCATCTGTGGTTTTGTAAGTTTCAATGCAGTGTTAATTTCCTGCATGGGTGTGTATCACTTTAACTCTGGTCTCTGCTGCATGAGATTTTTTTGTTGCTCAGACTGTTTGTAGGCAAAAAGCATAAAAAAAAATTCACAGCCAAACTCCGGGTTCCTTAACTTCAAGAACCCCCTCTCGTCCCACTTCGGACACCATATGTAGACGGACGCTCACAGAGGTATGCAAGGGAGTCTGGTTATAGTGAAATTAAATAAGGCTTTTATTGCGCCTGTTTCCTTAACATCAGGAAACCATCCAAACAAGGGGTAAACAAAGCTTCTATTCACTTGGGAGTATTTCTAGTGAAATACTATGCAATCCACCACTCCCTTTAGATAAGCATGTCTCCCAGCCCCAAACATATACTGTCGCGGGTCTAGTTTATTCTAACCTTTACCCGGTCTAGGCCACGACAGATACCGGGCGTGCGCCGAGGTGTCCCGTGCGCGCGCCGGAGCCTCAGAGGATCAGTCCTCCGATCGGTGCTTCCCCCTCCCCTCTCCGGGTCCGCCGGGTCCACCGGAGCCCCCCACCGCCATCCCCCACATTGCAGCAACCCAGGGCTCCCTCGGGGAGCCCTGGGCACTCGCGCCATGTGCGCACGCTCCCGATGAAGTGTGACCGCGCATCGATGACGCGCGGTACGCCGAGGGAAAGAAACTAGCCAGCCGGGAAACCTCCCGGCTTGCGGCTCGAGCCTAGTTAGAATAAAGTGTGCCGCCTGTGTAGCATGAAATGAACACATATAAAAAAAGTCTTATAAATGAAAGTCTTATCTGTTCCTTGTGGTTTGGAAGGAAAATCTTCTCTGTTCCTAGTTGCTACCTTTTCTTTCAGGATTTGTCAGCATTCAGGTTTAGAAGTTTCCTCTGTGTCTTGCAAGCAGCCTCTTCTGGTACAGTAGTCTCAAGACGTCTGTCCCCATGTCAGTCTCACAAGTTGTGAGAGTAAGGGACAATCTCTGCTCTGTCTCCAAGTTCAGCTCAGGTGTGAGCTAAGGAGTCTCAATTCCTGTCTCAAAAGACAGGCTTATCTAAGCAATGTAATCAGGCAGGTGGTGTTTGTTAATTGACTACCAGCAGTTAACCACCACACTGCTGGATTAGAGGCACATTACCTGAACAAGGATAACTCCCCTGTTACAGTCAGGAAGAGCCTTTTTGACGTGACTCCCTTCGTAATTGACATTGTGAATCCACCCGCAGTGCAACTCATAACTCACGTGGTGTTTGAAGATGTACATGGCAAATTTCTGGGCTATACCACCACTTGCAAGCATATACTTCTCCCTGACTTTCTGGATCAGGTCGCGCAAGATGATGTCGGGCACCGTCTCAATGCAAGCGTGTGTGGGTGGGATTCTGGGAGCAGGTGTGCTTCAGGGAGCGGGTGTGCTTGTGGCAGCGGGCGAGGGTAGGTGATCTGGGAGGATGCTTTCCTCTTCCTGTCTTAATCGCCTTATCTATGCTGTCATCTCCTGTTGTGCTCTTGACGGGGTTGTCATGTCATCCTCGTCAACGGCATACATGTACACATATTATTCTGATGGAGGGGGTGCGCTTGGTGATGGAAGGGTCACATCCATGCCACCCTCCTGCTCCTGCTTCCGACATATAGGGGCAGGAACTCCAAGCAAACTATGTATCCCCACTATGTCAGTCTCTATCTTCTCCATGCGCCTATCCATTTTCTCTATCCGCCTAACCTTATTTAGCATGGTCTCTAAAAGAAGATCGATCTTTACCACCATAGAGTTCTCAGGGATATCGACACTGAACCCATTCAGCATGCGGGCTAACGAGCTGAATCTTGTGCTAGGAGTGGTGTGGACATCTGTGTGGATGGGTGCAGTAGTGGATGAGATAGGTGTTTCTTGGAGAGCAGCATCATCAATGGGTGCAAGAGAAGGTGTCCTTGGTGTTCCCTGGAGAGCAGCGGCAGCGTGGAGTGCAGGAGAAGGTGGCCTGGGGGTTCCTGGGAGAGCAGCGTCATTGTGGATGGAAGGAGAAGTTGGCCTGGAGGTTCCGGGGGGAGCAGCGACAGTGTGGAGTGCAGGAGAAGGTGGCCTGGGGGTTCCTTGGAGAGCAGCGATGTTGTGGATGGGTGGGTTCCATTTGTTTTGTGTTCTTGATGTATCAGCGAATTTCTTCTTGACATAATAAGGCCCAGACTTCTTAGCCTTAGCCTTTGCAATCTTCAGAAGGTTTTCTTTATTAGCCTTGGCCTTTCGCTTTCGGTTTGGCTCGGAAAAGGCACCCACCTTTCGCTTTTTCAGAACCAAGGGCACGGCAGAAGAGAGTGGGTTCCTGCTTCCGTAGAATCGAGGTTGATCCATGGATGCAGATGGAATAAAGCACAATGCAGTATCTGAACAAGAGCAAGTTCAGATACAGATCAGAGTGTGGTGGGCTATGCAATTTGAGTCAACTTTTATACACTGTGTCCCTATTATGATTGAGGTGCAGTGTTAAAATGTGGGCGTACTGTAATGTGTACTACAACTTTTTTTGCATGCATGGTCATGAGGTGCAGGTGTTAAAAGATGGCGTACTGTAATGAGACTCATTAAAGTATAAATACACCATCCATTATGTTGATTCATAGCACATTGAATACACATCGACTACACATCGAATATACATTCTTGTGCTTGTATTTCTTTCTAAACGCAGCGATGCCGGTTAAAAAGATTTCTAAGGATCTCAGCATGAGAATACAGGATATGTACAAGAGAGGACACTGAATTTCAGATATTAAACGCTGGTTAAGTACTTCTGGCCTCGTTGTAGCAGCAGCAACCGTGAGCTATCATGCCCACGGTAAGGCCAGAAATGTGAAGCGGACACCAACTGTTACTACCGCGTAAGTACTGTACAGTATTTTCAATATGTTTTCTTTACCCTGCAGTACTGTAATAGCACTTTTCTTGGTTAGATGGCTTATAGTTTTTAACAAATCCATTTTCCTAGCAATTATTAGATATACTGTACAATTTTTTTTTATGTTAACCTCATTCCTCAATTATCATAACTACATTCTTACATTCTTATAATCAATTAATTTAAAGACACCCATTCTATTTCAAAGTGAGTTGCACCTCTTTCCTTCATTATCACTCACAACCCCCCATTGCAGTACAGTTTACTGTTTACTGTAAACAGTATGACACAAACACATAAAGTACCAGTAATATTATATTATAATTTATATTGCTGTATATTTATATAACAATATTATATAACAATTATATATATATATATATATGTATGTATATTTTATAATTTATTTTGCAGTATATTTATATAACTATATATATATATATATATATATATATATATATATATATATATATATATATATATATATATATATATATATATACATATATATATATATATATATATATATATATATATATATATATATATATATATATATATATATATATATACATACATACATATAGTATACAGAGACAGATGGCACTCGCAAAAATATTGAAGGTAGGTGCTTGTCCCATAAAAAATGGATAAGTGACAAGTGTTCCTTACTAGGCAGACCAGAGAATCCAAGACCACGCAGCAAGAAAGGAGACAGCACTCAAAATAACGTCCAACAGATGTATTGAAGACAGGCACAATCAACCGACGTTTCGGTCCTTACAACAGGATCTTTCTCAAGGCAGTGCTCACCACTAAGTGACAAAACCCACCATTAAATACCCACACCGACATCATACACCATTTGTGATAGGCTAATAGCCTGCCCCACCTCTCCAGCTCAGCTGAATGCAACTCCATCTAAAATAGAAAGATGACGTCATCACTGCGCCCTCAATCCCCCGCTCCCGACAGGCAAGAAGCGTCTCCTGTAGTCAGGGAAAATACCTGAACCGATAAAAGGCTATTGCGCATGCGTAGCGCCAAATACAGAGACACGGAGCGTCTTGTGTAGTTAGGGGAATCACGCGAGTGAGAGACCATTGCGCATGCGTGCACTGTCAGTTTTGGCCGCGCAGCAGCCAGAGAAACTGACATGGTACCGAGTGAGCCCCAATCACTCTGCCTAATCGGGAAAACGGCATATGGAAGTACCAGGCAATCATAGAGGAGCTGGAGTACCTAAAAAGAACTCTAAAACTGTGCAATACACCAAAGTGCTATTGATAAATATAAACCACAAGGGAATACAAGCAGTGTATGGAAGGACAGGGGTGTGTGTAGGGAAGAGGGGAAAGGGAGAGAGGGTGAAAAGCAACATACAGTGGGAAAAAGACAAAGGAAAACACACCAGGACAACAGGGAGGGAAAAGGTAGGGAATACGACAGAAAATACAGTCGAATAAGAAATATAAATAATGAAAAATTATGAACAATAAAGACCAATGAGTATAGTCAGGGCAATGACAACATCAATAACAGAGGAAAATAGGAGCATGGAAAGGGGGGTAGAAGAAAAAATGCATGACAAAAATAAAGTTATTAAATGAAGCATCCCAGTCTAAAATCCTCATTTAAGCCATATGGAGACATGGTCCTAAGGTCATAGATTGCTTTGGCCTCCAATTGTAGCAACTGTCTGTTACGGTCCCCACCACGGGTAGATATGTTGGCTTGCAGGATCGGCATACATTTAAGTGACGAGAGACTATGTCGATGTTGTTTAAAATGTCTCTCGCGGTGGATAATTTATATCGCTGTATATATTGCTGTATATTTATATAACAATATTATATAACAATATATATATATATTTTATCATTTATTTTGCCGTATATTTATATAACTATATTATGTATATATATATATATATATATATATATATATATATATATATATATATATATATATATATAATAATGTATATCGATGTATATTTATATAACTATATGATACATATATCTATTATAATATATATTGCTGTATATTTGTATAACAATATATATATACATATATATATATATATATATATATATATATATATATATATATATATATATATATATATATATATATATATATATATATATAGCTAGAGGAGAGATGAAAATAGTAGCGCCACTTGCAATCCAGTGAACAATTGAATAACCTATAAAGTTGCTATACATTATGATAAAAAACAATCCTATAGTACATATAATTATAATAATATTAACTAGATAAAACACTCTATTACAAAAATATACAATATATAATAATTAAATAAAAATGTCCAATGGTAATAGTCCAAACCCCAAATGTATTCCTGATTGGTGATACAGGAAATGCTTGTAGGATCCAGGGGTGCACGGCTGCTCTCACATGGAAGAACCACTTCCAAGGCAAATTCTATAGAAACAAAAACAAAACAGAGAGCGCACGCCCCATAGTGTGATCCTGTACAATTTAATGGGGGGGGGGGGGGTTGGTGGGGGGGATTAAAAACACTTACAAAGAATAAGTGAAAGTAAAGCAATTTGTGACAATAATATCACCACCGATGCAGGCCGTCCCGTGAAGTCTTGGAATCCAACTGGAACCCTTGTGCTGTGCATCCCATAGTGTCCGCTCTTACACGCAATCAATTGAAGTCCTCCACGCAGTGTGTCATCAGAGTAGGCCTCAAATTTAATCCTGCATGCTCCGGCCGTAAAGCACGCAGACAACGTGGTGACGTAATGTCGTAATTTTACGTCCCTGACGCATTTCGTCCCAATACTGCAACTTTATCAAAGGGATTTGTACACTAACAGTAGTGGCTGAATATATATACAGTAGAGGCAACGTTTATTCTAACATTTGCCGTAAACTAGCCGGGTTACATTCTGGGTATGTGCTGGGTATGTGCTGGGTATGTTCTGGGCTAGTTTGAGGCACGTTTAAGGCATTTCTGCATTGACTAACGACCCATAGGATTAACACAGCAGGGATCCCTGGCATTCCAATTCAGTTTGAATGGGACTGCCAGGGACCCCCGCTGTTAATCTGATAGGCCATTAATCAATGCAGAAATGCTGGGGCTAGTTTAAGGAAAGTTTAAGGCATGTATTCAGAATGTACCTGGGTGTTTCCTGGGTTTTTTGGGGAATTGCCACTGGTTTTTGTTCGAATAAGAGTTGCCTCTACTGTACCAGAGTGTCTGCGATTCAATTGGTGCATCAATTTGTGATGCTTACGCCCCTACAAACGTGCCCAAATGTATATAATTAAAAATATCACTTAAATTACTAATGATACTCAAATCTGGATCGCAGAAAACCCAAGTATATAGTAATAATAATAGTATAACCACACAAAAAAATGATCCATAATCACAATGAAAATTAATTATTTGTAACATCATTAAACTTATACCACTAAATAAAATTCGGAGAAATAGTTAATATATGATATAATCAGTAATCATATAGTAATTGTTAAAAAATGAATATGATAAAAACGAATACAATATTAAACACTTGGGGGCCTATGCAGAGAGCAGCGCTATTTCAAAACTCGCCATTTTTTGGAGAAAATCGCGCAGAAAACAGCAGAAAATGGCGAGTTACGAAAAACGCGCCAATTTTTTTTTTCTATTTATAAAACTCGCCTCGCGGTTGGCGAGAACCTCCATCTCGCCAGTTTTAAAAATATCCGTATGCAGAGAGGCGCGAACGGCATCTAGCGGCTGTTCGCGCCAATAAAATGGCGCGATTGTCTCCTTTTTGCCTCACCAGAAAAAGTTGGCAAGAAGCTGCCGCTCGCGGCCATAGCAAAGGGAAAAAAAAGGCGCGAATTTTTTTTAACACATTTCTACAGCGCGCATCTCGCCAATTTAAACTCGCCACACGCATTCATGTTAAACATAGCAGAATTCGCACATTTCTGCATATGGAGAATAAAACTCTCCAAAAAAGCTACTTTTTATAAAACTCACCATTTTTAAAATTCGCTGCTCTCTGCATAGGCCCCTTAATCTCATAAATTTACATTCAATATTGTAATATGAAAATATCAATCCTAAAAGTCTAAAACATATATATATATCTGTGTGCTCTGACATTCAAAACTGCACACAGCCATGATGATGACTAATAGTGCATCAATACATGCTAAGTGCAAATTTCTATCTGCCCTACCACACAGATAGAGTATTATAGCATTTTCTATACAGGATTCCAATGTCCTGGAGTCCTTCAATTACAATGATATGGGCTTGCAATTTACATTTGATATCAGTCCAAAATCAGTGGTATTTTTGGATCTTATTTTAACTTCAGATCCAAATGGTAATATCATTACTACCACACATTTCAAGCCCGCTGCAGTTAACAATTATGTTAATGCATCCAGTAACCACCATGCATAGTGGCTCAGGAGCATCCCCCAGGGACAGTTTCATCGTCTCAAAAGAAACTGTTCCAGGGAAAGTGACTTTATCAACCAGTCAAAGGAACTGAGTAACAAATTTTTGTTGAAGGGTTATGATCCTGATCTTGTCTGTGACTCTTTCAGCAAGGTAAGGGCCACCGATAGATCATTGCTACTTAATAAGTGCTCTACAATTAAACACACCAGCTACAAGGCACCAAGGAAAAGATCAGTAAACACTGATGGGGTTTCACGGTTTATTACCACCTTCAACCAATCCCACAGATCTATCCAGGGTATTCTTAATACTCATTGGGGCATCTTAAAGTGCGATCCGCATTTAGGTAACATACTTCCAGAGTACAATATTGAATGTAAATTTATGAGATCAAGTGTTTAATATTGTATTCGTTTTTATCATATTCATTTTTTAACAATTACTATATGATTACTGATTATATCATATATTAACTATTTCTCCGAATTTTATTTAGTGGTATAAGTTTAATGATGTTACAAATAATTAATTTTCATTGTGATTATTAGAATACAAGGAGAAGATTCGGGAGTGATCACAGGGCCACACTAATTGAGTGAAGCAATAAAGTATATAATAGTGGTAATTATTGATGTGGGTGCAAACTGTGAACTGAAAAGTGAATCAGGCAAAAAGAGGGGGGAAGGGGAACACAAAATGGATGTGTCCCCTAAAAGAATTCACTAACTGCACTCCTACATAATATAAAATCTAACTTTTAATGAATTTACTTAAAACATATATGACCAAACGTTGTGTACTATGTATTAAAAATGAATTAAATTGACAATACCGTGCATCCCTGTCAATAAATGTGTGATTATACAATCCCAAAATCAATATTCCTGGGGTTGGAAGGACAGAGGATGCTGTAAGTCAGGGTGTTAACCCCTCTGGAGCAACTATGCGAACAGTAGGTAAATATATCCTACTCAGTGAGCCTTTAAATGGTAGGAAATCCAGCAATCCTGCTCGAATATATACCAGCAAGCACCTACAGTGATAGTAAATGATATATGACGTTGCATATGCTTAGATGGTAACGCTGACACAAGCTCTATTAATGGAAAATAGTTCACAACATAGTGGAGCTGGCACTCAGTATCATTAACAGTGAGTTGCCCAGCAGAAAGGCTCTAATTGTGCATATATCATATGGAGCAGGAAGGCAAACTCACTGCCTGTTGGTAAAATTATCCAGCTAATGCTGTCTACATAGATAGAACCAGGGGACTTAAGAGCACTACATTAAAAACAGCTCCAAGTAGGAGACTGACACAACTGCGCGTCCAACGCGCGTTTCCCTCCAGCAAAGGAGCTTCTTCAGGGACAAATTTTTTCCCTGAAGAAGCTCCTTTGCTGGAGGGAAACGCGCATTGGACGCGCAGTTGTGTCAGTCTCCTACTTGGAGCTGATTTTAATGTAGTGCTCTTAAGTCCACTGGTTCTATCTATGTAGACGGCATTAGCTGGATAATTTTACAAACAGGCAGTGAGTTTGCCTTCCTGCTCCATATGATATATGCACAATTAGAGCCTTTCTGCTGGGCAACTCACTGTTAATGATACTGTGAGTGCCAGCTCCACTATGTTGTGAACTATTTTCCATTAATAGAGCTTGTGTCAGCGTTACCATCTAAGCATATGCAACGTCATATATCATTTACTATCACTGTAGGTGCTTGCTGGTATATATTCGAGCAGGATTGCTGGATTTCCTACCATTTAAAGGCTCACTGAGTAGGATATATTTACCTACTGTTCGCATAGTTGCTCCAGAGGGGTTAACACCCTGACTTACAGCATCCTCTGTCCTTCCAACCCCAGGAATATTAATTTTGGGATTGTATAATCACACATTTATTGACAGGGATGCACGGTATTGTCAATTTAATTCATTTTTAATACATAGTACACAACGTTTGGTAATATATGTTTTAAGTAAATTCATTAAAAGTTAGATTTTATATTATGTAGGAGTGCAGTTAGTGAATTCTTTTAGGGGACACATCCATTTTGTGTTCCCCCCTCTTTTTGCCTCATTGTGATTATGGATCATTTTATTTTGTGGTTATACTATTATTATTACTATATACTTGGGTTTTCTGCGATCCAGATTTGAGTATCATTAGTAATTTAAGTGATATTTTTAATTACATACATTTGGGCCCGTTTGTAGGGGCATAAGCATCACAAATTGATGCACCAATTGAATCGCAGACACTCTGGTATATATATTCAGCCACTACTGTTCGTGTACAAATCCATTTGATAAAGTTGCAGTATTGTGACGAAACGCGTCAGGGACGTAAAATTACGACATTACGTCACCACGTTGTCTGCGTGCTTTATGGCCGGAGCATGCAGGATTGAATTTGAGGCCTACTCTGATGACACACTGCGTGGAGGACTTCAATTTATTGCGGATAAGAGCGGACACTATTGGATGCACAGCACAAGGGTTCCAGTTGGATTCCAAGACTTCACGGGACGGCCTGCATCGGTGGTGATATTATTGTCACAAATTGCTTTACTTTCACTTATTTTTTGTAAGTGTTTTTAATCCCCCCCACCAGCCACCCCCCATTAACCTGTACAGGATCACACTATGGGGCGTGCGCTCTCTGTTTTGTTTTTGTATATATATATATATATATATATATATATATCTATCTATCTATATATATATATATATATATATATATATATATATATATATATATATATATATATATATATATATACAATGGGGGTCTGCGCTTGTGTGTGGAAAACCAGGCTTGGGCTTGAGGCTTGAGGCTTGAGAAATTGGCAAAGGAGGAGATGAAGCATTGGCTTGATCTACTTTCATTGGAAAGATATCTGAATGAAAATATAATTCCTAGAGGTTTAAGAGTAACAAAGAAACCAACATTTGAAACCAGTGAGGATTTTTCCTCAAAATGGAACTCCATTTTGGAGAAATGTTCCTTCTCATTGATTCGCTTATTAATCTCATATAGAGAGGAGAGAGTGAAATTCACTGAGAAGGAAATAGAGGATGTACAACATATTTTAATGCCACATGTGGATAGTGAAGAGTTCCAGGAATTGGATCAATTGGTGAACAAGAGAGTATTAAACTATGAAAAAGATATTATGGAACGTAAGGATACAAAATATCAGAGAGATACCAATGATTATGCTACTAATCAGGTTACCAATTGGAAAAGAGCTAAGCGAGATGATTCCAAACACCACTATCCCCCTAAGAAAGGGAAGAAACAACATAAATATAGGGAAAGAAGTAGGGACTACCAACATACCTCAGGAGGAACATCTAGAACACATACACCTAGGACGAACAAACAGAAGGAAAACAAACCCACTACACCGGGGTGTTCTATAGAGAATAGATTTGAGGTTTTGACAGATTCCCCCAAGAATTTAGATCTGGCTACTAAAGAAGGGGGAGAGAATAGGGGGACCATTCCCAAACATACTAGTAGGGATCCAACACCACCTCGGTCTAAAATAACCTCACATACTGCTTCTTTTTTAGAGTTGGTGAAGAAGGAGGAAGAGAGAGAGAAAAGGAGAACCTACCCACTATGGGACAGACATCCCACAGCGCGGGAACACTCCTCACAACGCAGAAAAAGAGACAGCGAGGAAGAAGATCTGGGCAGCGTGAACAAAGAAAGAAGGAAGGCAGACTAAGGACATTGATGCCGGAGAGTCACGGTATTTTCAACCTATCAAGTTTTGTACTATCAGCACATCATACCGCACTCCTCTCTAAGGGTCTTTCCTTTGCACCTAGTAGTTCACCTAAAAAATTCAATTTATTTGTAGATTTAAATAAATATATTAGGAAGGTCACACTTATGAGATTTTTCACTATGAAGGGCAAGGAGAAGGAGGAGATGTTCAGTTCTCAAGAGAGGGAGTGCATTAAAGCCATGACTTCACTCTTGGCAGATGGCTCTGACATAGCGGACATTGATACAAACTGTGGCCCAAATTTGGACATTTTTACACAACATACTACAGATCTGAATGATGTTGCATTGGATATTGTAGAAAATGTGGAAGATCCAGTATTGTCTTCCTCCACTGTTGCAGATACTACTTCCTTAGAATCTTCTATAGTCAATATCAAACATTCACCTTTTATCCCAAAATCTACCTTCTTTCCCTATCAAGCTAAGGGGGGATTCATTGATACTTTTTACACACTGGTACTGAAAGACTTTGAATCCCTCTGTCAAAACACACCTTCATTACATAAAAGGAATTTACATAAAAACGAACTACAGGCTCTAAAAGAGTTGAGCGAAGATAGTGAAATTGTAATAAGACAGGCAGATAAAGGGGGCGGAATAGTGCTTCAAGATAAGAGTGCATACATAGCAGAAGCAAATCGGCTGTTAGGTGATGTGAAGTCATATATACCTCTACAAAGAGACCCAATGGACATCTATCAAAAGGATCTCAAAATATTCCTCTTAGAGGCAAAACATGAGGGAATCATCACCCAGGCAGAGTTTGATTTCTTATTCAAACGAAACCCTAGAACACCGGTGTTTTACCACATACCCAAGATACACAAAGATACCATTAACCCACCAGGGAGACCCATTGTCTCTGGGGTGGAGTCTATGACGTCCAGCGTGTCCCAGTATGTTGACCATTTTTTACAACCTATGGTGGTCAAGTTAAGATCACATATTAGGGACACGCTGCATGTTATAGACTCAATCTCAGGGATACCTTGGAAATCCACTTACATTTGGGCCACATGTGATGTGGCCTCTTTGTATACATGCATTGGTCATACAAAGGGAGTGGCAGCAATAGCACATTATTTGGATAAGGACAATCTTATAAACAAAGCACAGAGAGATTTCATTTTAGATGCTATCCTGTTCATTCTGGAACATAATTATTTTTTATTTGGAGATGATTACTATCTACAGATCTGTGGGACGGCTATGGGCACCCGCTTTGCCCCCAGCTATGCAAACCTATACATGGGCCTATGGGAGGATACTCATGTGTGGGGTAATGCTGGGCTGGGGGCGGGCTTGGTGTACTATGGTCGTTTCATAGACGACCTGATTTTCATCTGGGACGGTGAACAGGAAGCACTGAGTGAGATTCTAACAGCATTTAATGACAACCAGATGGATTTGAGGTTTACTTTTGATATAAACAAATACAGTATCAATTTTTTGGATTTGGAATTAATGGTGAACAATAAGAACGAAATTGTAACAAAAACATTTTTCAAAAAAGTATCCACAAATGCATACCTACATTTTAATAGCAACCACTACCATAAATGGCTGGAGAACGTCCCCAGGGGCCAATTTCTCAGAATCAGGAGGAATTGTTCTCTTGATTCGGACTACTTGGCCCAGGGGGACGCTCTTGTAAAAAAGTTTGTGGATAAAGGTTACAATCATCATAAGGTCCTAGAAACTTTTAAACAAGTTGGCAAACTGGATAGACAAGAACTTTTAGACCAGTCAAAAGGCAATATAATTTCAAAAAGAAAAAACAAAAAGAGGCAGACAAGGGACAAGAATGAGATCATTGTCCCTCAATTTATAACACAATTCAATTGTTCTTCACAAAAAATTAAAAATATATTAAACAAACACTGGGGAATTTTGCTCAATGACCCAATCATAGGCAAAAATTTACCACCCAAAATACCGGTGATATTTCAGAAAGCCAGAAATATAAAATCAATCGTGGCACCCAGTAGACTAAAAAAATTCAGTAATACTGTACAAACAAATAAGAACGTTAAAAATGGCAATTTCCTGTGCAATCGCTCAAGATGCCTTACATGCAAACACTTAAAAAAGACTGAGAGTGTTACATCCCACTCAAATGGATCAGTACATCAAATAAAAGGCCACATCAACTGTCTGTCCACTCACATTGTATATGCCATTACATGCCCCTGTGGGCTTCAGTATATTGGTAGAACCAAAAGGGCCTTATGTATACGATTCCTGGAACATCGACGTAATATAATTCATGGGTTAAAAACACATAGCCTATCCAGACATTACGAATTGAAGCACAATAAAGATCCGTCCTCACTAGTAATCATGGGGGTAGAGGCTATAAATTCTACACTTTTAAGTGGAGACAGGCACAAATTGCTCAATCTTAGAGAAACATACTGGATCTATGAATTGAATACACTGAGTCCAGAAGGCCTGAATGATTGTATTGATGTCAGCACAGTCATCTAATTTGACCTCTGTCTATGTCTTGGGACGTAATTTTCTCCTGTTTTTCTTTTTTCTTTTTGCTCCTCGTCACTATAGGATAGGTACCACATATGTCTGGTGACCACGGAGGTCTGGGTTGAACATGGTTCACATGTTCCCTTCGTGATCGCCAGACATAGGTGATTATTAATATTATTTCACGCATCATGGTGTTAACAATTTATGTTGACACATAATCATTTAGTTAAGGGTTCATATTATTGGTAGCACACACATATATATATAGCATAGTGCCATACTAGGACACATTTATTAAATATTTGTTATTTACAGTAGATTTTGGAATTTTATTCACATCCACATCAAAATTCACTCACTTATCACATACATATAGATTCCCTTTTTTCACTTATACATTTCCCCCTTTCCCTCCCCCCCTTCCCCCCCCCCCCCCCCCCCCCCCCCCCTCCCATTCCCTTACCCCCCTCTCCCTTACTGAGGAGTGTTGGGAGTAAGCTGAACCATGCAATCTTGCTGGGCTGACGATTCAAGTGACCTAGGATACATGCCCGGTCTAAACTTCCCAATATTCTTTTTAACTCCATATTATATTTTCTATGGAGTTAAATACTGCTCTTTTCCACGCTGGTTCTATTTCATAGTCCAAATTGGTTGCATACACATAAACTTAAAGATACCTTAACCTCTTTTTTATGGGACATTGACTAATACTCATATTCATAAATTAAATAAATGATTCTACAATATCAAGAGTAGAACCATCCATAAGGGATTATGGTTTCAACCTCTAATCTTTATCCATGATAACACTAAGAAAAATACAATGTATTAAGATAAAAGTCAATTAATGTCTAATAGAGTATTGTGCTCTTTCTTGTTCATTAATTGATCCACCCTCCGTAAGCCACATTTATATTATATTGTACTAACTAAATATCTAACTCTTCTGTTTACTAATAGATATATTGGGGTATTTAGGATGTCTTGAGATATACCCTTATAGTATGTTTAATCAAAACAAATAAGGACATTGATTACAAAATAATTTTTGTTGTATAATAATAATAATTTTTCGTTTAACATATGAAATGCCCAACTGTTGCTAAATATCATTTATATTGAGGTGGTGGCAACTACAGTATACTCTCTCGATATCCTAAGGTATACCCTTATAGTCCGTATAAATACTAAAAATATAGACAAGGACATCAACTACATGTTTGTTTTAATTATTTTTATTCATTTTTCAGTACAACTGGTATTCATCAGTATTTTATATACATTTCTATGTGCTGGCAAGTATTCAGTGATGTGGATGCAAAATTAGGTGTTCACATGTGTACTTAATCTGTTCCACCTAAAATTTAGATTGCCAACACAGTGTTTTTTGCCTTTCAACTAATTAAGCTAATTGGACTTGGGGGGTATATAATATGAGACACCACACACCCAGAGTCCATCCCCTGAAGAAGTCTGTTAATCAGATGAAACGCGTAGGGAAGGTGTGCAGTGGACTTTTCAACGCTTGCAATTGAACTGCTGAGTATCTATACCGGTCCGGTATTAAGAACGGTTCCCGTGACGTCATCCGCTGGTCCGCGACTTCAACCGTCCCCGGTGGGAACTAAAAAGCAACTGGTTGGTGTGCACCGGGGGAGAGACCATCGTGGAGTGCCTGATTCGTCAGTTCCTGCAGGCAGTGAACAACGGAGGCAGCTATCTGTTCCAGTGGAGCCACGGAGGGACTTCAACAGCAAAGCAGCGTTTCCTGGTCCTAGGAGCATGAGTATTACTCATACAATGCTTTTAATTGTTTTATGTTTGTGAGTTCATTTTTATTGAGATTTTTGGGAATTAAATATATCGATTTTTGCACAGTAATGCACTAGGATTTGGCGCTTTTTTTTCTTATATTTTTATATATATATATATATATAAAAGCCTTGCTTTCGTGTAACTGTTTGTTTTCAATACAATTGTTTTTTGCATTACTCCCTGCTGTATGCTATCTCCTTGACCGGTTCTTGGACTGGTAACTATGCTGTGTGTTCTCCTATGGGACTTGCATCTGCCTTATGCTCTACATTAGTGTGCTGACAGCCTCTGTGATACTATATATATATATATATATATATATATATATATATATATATAATCAAAAAATAAATAGATGATACCGTTCTGTGGCTAACGAAATGCTTTTATTTGTGCGAGCTTTCGAGATACACTGATCTCTTCTTCCGGCGATGTTACAATGAATGAAGCAAGGATAACTTAAAAACAGTGTCTCTTGGAATGTTATCTGTGCTGTTCTTTCCCCAGTGTGGATGTGTTTTATGGCTAGAGATGTCAAAGGGTAACTGAAAGCAAGTGAAGAAAGAGTGTGTATGTGTATCAGTGTGAATAAAAATGAATGGAGAGCCCACAGTATAAACAGTGCTCTACACAAGGTGTGTGTGGAGTGAGAGGGATATAAATGGTGTGGGTGGGTGTGGAAATGTGAGAGTTTGTAGCACAACTAAAAGTGTGTGTGGATTCTATGTGGTCCCTATTGGTGTATATGGATGGAAAAATAAGGAGTATTAGTATGTGTGAGAGACAGCTGTGTGTGCATACATATAGCACAGTATGTACAGACATGGCCTTTAGCGCTCATGGGAAGAGAGTTCGCTAGTGTCAGTAATGACTCATAAAATTTCGATCTCTGTTTAGGCCACTGCTAAGTGTGTCTCTCACACATACTAATACTCCTTATTTTTCCATCCATATACACCAATAGGGACCACATACTGTAGTATCCACACACACTTTTAGTTGTGCTACAAACTCTCACATTTCCACATCCACCCACACCATTTATATCCCTCTCACTCCACACACACCTTGTGTAGAGCACTGTTTATACTGTGGGCTCTCCATTCATTTTTATTCACACTGATACATATACACACTCTTTCTTCACTTGCTTTCAGTTACCCTTTGACACCTCTAGCCATAAAACACATCCACACTGGGGAAGGAACAGCACAGATAACATTCCAAGAGACACTGTTTTTAAGTTATCCTTGCTTCATTCATTGTAACATCGCCGGAAGAAGAGATCAGTGTATCTCGAAAGCTCGCACAAATAAAAGCATTTCGTTAGCCACAGAACGGTATCATCTATTTATTTTTTGATTATTGAAGCTTGGCTAACACGGTACTGATACCTCTACATATATATATATATATATATATATATATATATATATATATAAACCATACGATGCCGTTTGAAGCACGAGATCTGGAGACAGCACTCTGGTAAGTTTGATCACAAGTTTTTGTATTGAAAAAGACACATAAACCGACGTTTCATCCCCCAGTGGGACCTTTCTCAAAGTGGTGCAATGAATGCAGTGCAGAGTACATATATATAGCCCAAAACCCCAGTGCTGCTGAAAAACACCAATCACAGAAAATTAGCATCACCTGCCTGTGTGCCCTACAAGCAACCTATCACAGGGAGAATATATATGAATATATTAAACTGGTAAGTAGTACTAATTTATTAATGAGCATGTGCATAGTCAATGACCCATGTGAATTAACTGTTCGTGTGAACAGGCTGATGGGCAGAATGGCTGGCAGGGAAGCAATTACCGTGGAACACCTAATGTGCTCACCAAAATAATGCAGAGAATCGTGTAGGGATAAAAAATATATATACAAGGATGACGTGGCTGTATGGAATTACTTGTGCGCTGAATCCATCAAGTATTGGGCATTGTTAGATCTCTACAGATCAGGTCCTTTTCTAGGGCAAGCAAAACACTTCTCCCGGGAGCACATGGAACGCAACGGATATGGGATGCTTTCAAATAGTATCGCTGACGAGCTCGGAGCTGTAAGAATTCAAGGAGGCTTGTAGTTGAATTCCCACAACTGAGTTTTAATGGTTCACAAAGCAGATTTTATACATAAGGCAGGGACAAAAATACAGTTGTCATCTGTTACAAATATGGGTACACATCTAAATTTACATGTAACCTCTACATAATGCAATTTCTGTAGATCTTAAAACATTTAACTGCTGAGCAAGAGGAATATACAATGGTGACTTATAAGGCAGCCCTATCCTCTGTAGCCTTGTTTTAACAACATATGACAGGCACGAAACAGTTGGTCTAAAAGCTATTTACAATAGCCTCCCGTGAAAATAGCAAGGCCAGCGTATTCTGTTTAACCTTATCAATTCCAGAGCTGACAGAAGACAGTTTTAACCTTACCATGCCTCCTTTTGTTCTGAAAGAACAAACCAATTGACCAATCCCATTTATTCTTCTGGAAACCACTCAGGAGAGGATAAACTCCAAGGGAGAAACCTCCAAGAGACCATGTGCCTGCAGAAACCTATCTCTTTTAGGTATCTCGTTTGATAATCAGAGATGAACATATTGGTGGTTGACGAATACCAAGACTATTGGTATTTCTCGCTCTCTTGGTGGGAGACATATACATAACAGTCGAGCTAGAAACAGAAACAGTTTTCTTTGGCAAAAATAGAGCTGATTACACATTTAGCCATCTAGATTAATTCATACACACAGAGTAATAAACCTGCGATTGCTATGATTCCATAAAGAATCTTCATTCCCAATGCGCCTAGCCAATTTCCAAGGCCAAAGGTAAAATCAAATTATTTTGTTTCCTCTCACATTCTAGATTGAATTTCTGCTAGAGTATCCATATCATGGTGTATGCTTTTTTGATTGGGTGTCAATATAAGAACAGCATTCTTTACCCACTAATTTACAAACCCCTCCTTGTGCTGCCATCAGATAACCCAATGCCATACAATTTTGCAAAACTACTGTTCTTATCTATTGCTGAGCCTTAAAAATAGTGTCTTTTAGTATCGTGAAAAACTGCATTTATATTGACTACAAAAATCTCATTTTGCTTATAAATCATACATTCCAAAAAGGGTATTAGACCTCCCACTACTCTCTTAACTGAGCTATTATTAATAATTAATGCCTTTCAATTTCGTATTCTTTGCTTAGGTATGATGAACATTATTTAAATTCTATTTCTGAGCATAAGTGGGGGTTGGTGTGGGTTAATATTTCCTAGGAGCGACTGCCCAACACATTCATCTTACATACTACATTTACTATCAGAATATCGGAACAGACAAAATTGCTGCCATAGTCAAAATGGTTGACTTGTGATCCCCTCCTTGTGGTTGACACGCCCTTCGGTGAATTCCCCACCTTCCTCATATCCAATCTTCTCAGCCCCCTCTTATCCTTTAGAGACAGTCTTTTTAAAGAACAGTTAACCATATCATAGTCCTGTCGGACCAAAAAAATAGTCCCATAGTGCATAACTTGATTCCTTTCTGGCCATTGTATTGGCCCAGTTGATTTCTTTTTTCGGTCTCTTCTTCTGGGGGACTGCTGACATCTTCATCACCAAAAAGAGACATAGCATCGATGGTTGGGTTGCAACGCACTTCTGGACCAAAGTTTTGCTGTTCATAACACAGAGAGTAATGAGTAGGACAGACACACATACAAAAACATCCACTAGCTTCGCTCCCAGCGAAATAATCTAAACACCAAGCCCCAACAAATCTCAACCCTCATCTCTACTTTCAAACACTGGAACCACTTTCCCAAATAACATAACCTGGTCTAGTTGCAGGATAATACTTTATCTATCCTTCTATCACAGAGTCAATAATTTCCCTAGGGTAAACTTGTATTTCTACTCCCTTCATAACCAATTTCTTATATATATAGTACTACAAATATCTTAAAGCATCTTGTCTTTTTCCAAGGGGTTAAATATAACTCTCGTGTCCCTGGGGTGCAACTTATAGGGTATGGATAGTACATTGGGATATATTGCACCTAAGATGTGGGCTTTGTTTACCAGGATTCCATTATATAACAAAATATTCTTGTTACTACCCTATCGTCTTCATGTGGACACCACTTACAGTATATAAACCTAATAGAATAAACATTGTAATTGAAATAATAAAATCTGGAAAAATAAATGTTATTAAAAAGTTCAAAGTTCATATGTTGAGGTCCGATTTTTCTTCCTATGAACTTTTCGCCTTTTTTTTTTGGTTAGTGCCGGGTTTTCTTATGAACCAAAACACCAACTGAGAACGGCTGTGTCTTTATGCCTTCCCTCCTGTGTTGAGGTTTAATTTTGAAGCGACTGTGGGTGCACTTGTGTAACATGGATCCAGGAAAAATACTCTGACTGGGTAGAATCTGGAATAGGGCTCTCCACTTTAGATGAAAAGCGCTTTTGTGTCACCTTTATCTTCATCTAATTGGAAGGACTGCACCTGGACATGAGACACTCAGACAATTGCATTAGTTTCACACAATAGATGCTGATTAAAATCGTCTGTTTAGAGCAAAATCATACAACATTAAATCTACAAGGTACCTAGGGTGACCATTGGTCTTCCCATGAGAGAAAATTATATCTGATTGTCACATTAGGCCAGGCCAAATACACCTTTATATTTAAGGGATCAATCACAAGGCAAAACAGGCAGAAAAACAAATGGTGGTTCATTCGGATAAGACCTTGAAAACACACAAACACAAGAAACAGAGAATATACTTTGGGGGACCTTATACTTATTAGGAAAATAACTTGGGGAGATTTGGGCTCGAAATCCAGAAGTCTGGGGGGCACAGGGAGGCCCTGGTGTAATTCACACTGCGTACCGTCAAATCATGCCTGCTTGCTGGGGGAAATTAAGTGATTACCAGGACTTTGGTCCCACAACTCCTGCAACCAAAATAATTATATTTCCACCAAAATATCCTCCTAAAACTGACACACAAGAAATTTCACAGTTCCGATAAGGGAATATGACATAGAAAATAACAGGGTCAGTTCACTTTCAGGCACTCCATATCTGAGCTGGGGCATTGGAATGCTTCTTCACATGTAATTCACCAACCTGGGTTTAAATCACAGGACAAACACAATGCATAGCAGGTTTTAGAACACATAAAACCCACATGTAGACACAAGAGCTTGCACTCCTCCATTTGCACCTATCATGTGGGATTCTAAAACCTTCTCTTCTCTAAGACACCAGCTAAGAATACCTTGCTGGCAGACAAGACAGGCCAAAATATCCCCTCCATTTTTCCTCATGTGCAGGAGACTCCCCTCTGCAGCTATTTCTCATAAGGGGCCACACATACAAGGCAATCCACTTATAAGTTTGCACAGACAGCTGCAGGCCCATGAGGCAAAGGGAATACACAGAGAATGCATTAACTAGCCCACTGGGCTTACACGGTTAACCCTACATACACAGTTCCTAGTTTATACTCATGTGGGGGTATAAAAAGGAAAAATTACAGGCAACATAGTAAGGTACAATATTATACCCAAGAGCCAAGAGCTGACACTCTCAGCCCTTGCCATATGGTTTCAGGGGCAGCCAGCAATAATAACAGCAATAACACCCTCCTTTTGTTCACTTGTATTACATGTGAACAATATCACATAAAGGATAACAGCATTTAAAGCATAACCTTAATGGAATTGCATGATCTATAGCAAAACTAACCTAAAACCTTTGGGTATAACATTTTCATTAGAAATCTCAAAAGAACCCTACTGAATATAAATATAATCTGCTATAGTCTTCTGACAGAAACTTTTAGAACACAAAATAGCATCTGATTTGCTGAAAGAACAACCTGTAGCATAAAAAACTCATTGACACAGATTTAAAGGTGGGACACATTTGAGAGAAAAAGATGGTTAAAAATGATAAAATATTAAATATTTGATCAACTTTGCAGAAAAATAATTCCATAGAGAACCCTCTAGTATATTGGCAGACCTGGCTAGGGGCCGTTTTCCTTGTCCGTTGCTTTACTGCTATGTCGAAGTCTGCACACTTATACATGGCTCAGCACTAGAGTTTCTGTGCTGATTACATTGGACTAGTGGTTACTTTATCCATCTGTTCCCACTGCAAGACACTAGTTTAGTGATTATATGCAGTTCATCAGTGATCCAGAACATTACATTGTGTTCATACTATAGGATCTGAGCGTTTAATATTTGCTTTAATCCCCATTATTTAACACAGATATTAAAGATTTAAGTTTTAACCACTTCGTTACCCACCCACCAGGTGTTTAGAGTGCTCATTCTGGGTTACTGTCCTCTGTTTATTGGAACTCTATATTAATCAATTTACACCTTTTTCAATTTCAAGCCATATAACAAGCTCAAATAACTCTCTGGGCTTCCTGCTAAAACCTTGTAACAGAAAAAATGGTTAATTACTGGTTACTGCAATACAATTTGGGACCGCTTGAAATATGCAGCTCTTCACACAGCCCCACAATGTTACTGGTATTCAAAAATTAAAACTGGATCTTTGTTACACAGAAAATTGTAGGCTTTAATATATACTTTTAGATGGTTTAGTTACTGGTTATACACAAAAAGAGCACAGAGCGCAGACACAAAACAAACCGAATTTTACGCTTCTTACACACATTCAACCAGTTTTTTTTTACAAAAATAACAGACACATATTTTCTCACCTATTTTAATAAATAGGAAAACAAAACAGTTTGATCCTGCAGACTAAATTAATAAAGATATCCTTTTTTTTTTTCATATCATAATTAGCTTTTTTTTTTTTTTTTTAACTAATTTTTAAAATGCTGAGCTTCTAGTTAGCTTTGTGTCTAGAATATATTTCGCCTGTTATTCTATATAACTTATTCACCTGATTTTATCTGTGGAGATTTAGAGGAAAAGAATTATAATTCTGGTTAAGGAAATAAATCGAGTAACAAGGAAAGAATCCCACAAGATGCACTCACTGGGGGTAGAGCTCAAAATAAATACATTTTATTAATGATAACAAGAAAAACAATCTAATTAAAACCTGATATCTTAGCGCATGTTAGGCACAGCGGAGTGTGGAATGCTTGATATAAGTCTATGCCTGGGTATAAACACTGTATGAGTGATCCAGGATAAGGACTAGTAGCTCGTTCATAGCCTGGTGGTGGTAATGATAGTATAGAAGGTGACAAGTTGGTAGTCTATATATGTAGCTCCAAATATAGTCACAGTAACATAAGGTCATATATGGGGTGAATGCCCCAAGCACAATGTTCATGTACTGCTAACCCTAATTACATTGCAGTGTTGTTGTGCAGATAGCGCCAAGTGTCTGCTCATAGAAGGGCGCTCTGTTCTGCTGCATGTGGGTATAGCCGGGTTAAACGATTGTCCCAGTTTAACCATGAGTGTTTAAACAGACAAACAGTAGTGGTCGTTTATCAACCTTCTAAAGTCAGAGGTAGTGAGTCATTCACTCCCCTTAACTTATGGTACATAACAGGTAGTGCCAAGGGTTAAACACATGTACCATTTAACCATGAATATCAAACACCAAGCACAATGTTCATATATTATTATCCCTGATTATGCTGCAGTCATGGTGTTGCTAAGCAGGTAATAACAAATGTTTGCTCAAAAAATGGCTTTATGTTCTGCTGCATGTGGGTATGAAGGGGTTAACCAATTGTCCCACTTAGTCATGGATGTTAAACAAACTATAGTGATCGCTTAGGCAGCCTTCTGGAGTCAGAGGCAATGATTCATTTACTCCCCATAGCCCAGAGTGTGTATCAAAAAGTGCCAGGAGTTAAACAGTTAACCTACTTGCTCCATAGATACCAGACAGGCAGTAATGATCGTGTGTGTAGCAGCTTGCTGGAGTCAGACGCTGCGAGTGATTCTGCCCACACACTGTAGAGTGTATGTCAGGGGAGTGCCTGAATCGCCGAGTGCAGGGATTTCTAGTGAGATGAACAGGAAAGCAGTCCTAGCTAGTGGGATCCACAACTGGCCTACATCATTTTTAGCTAATTGCACTCCACTCTGTGAACCGGACTGACCACACTACTAACTAGTTGGTCGCGCTGATGACGTCACCCAGGACGTCTCACCCGACACGTTCCAGTCAGGAACGAAACACGTGTTTCCTTCTATGAGCAGACACTTGGCGCTATCTGCACAACAACACTGCAATGTAATTAGGGTTAGCAGTATATGAACATTGTGCTTGGGGCATTCACCCCATATATGACCTTATGTTACTGTGACTATATTTGGAGCTACATATATAGACTACCAACTTGTCACCTTCTATACTATCATTACCACCACCAGGCTATGAACGAGCTACTAGTCCTTATCCTGGATCACTCATACAGTGTTTATACCCAGGCATAGACTTATATCAAGCATTCCACACTTCGCTGTGCCTAACATGCGCTAAGATATCAGGTTTTAATTAGATTGTTTTTCTTGTTATCATTAATAAAATGTATTTATTTTGAGCTCTACCCCCAGTGAGTGCATCTTGTGGGATTCTTTCCTTGTTTCTCAGTACATATCTTTATCCCTGATAGCACCCTTTCCAGTCCCTATTCTCATATCCTAGTGGCTGAGCGGGGTTACTCCACCTCTTCCCCCCCCTCCCATATTACTAAGGAAATAAATCGCCTGGCCAGTACGATAAACATCCTTATTATTCCAGTGACTGAACTGTTTACAAAAATAATTCATCCTTTCTTTATTCTTTTTCTCCACAGATACCCAATACTTTCCCCTGCCCAGTGTAAATTAGTTTATATTATAGTGGTGGTGTACACCTTTTAAAAATTAAATTTCAACATGAGCAATTAATTATATTCTTATTTTAGAATCATTTGCAAGTCCTAAATAGTCATTTTGTATACATACAATAAACCGGTATTCTTATTATTCAATGCAAATAACACTTTCATATAGATAGAATTCACCCAGATTCTTACAAGCACACACAGGGATTACTCAATCAATCAACCTTTTTTTTTTTTTACCATATCCATACTTAAAAATAAAACATTCTGAGGGAAAAAGAAACCTATACCTGTTATACTCTTGTTTTCCACTTTTCAATTCAGAGGGGAAAATATTATTAATTTAAACTTAATATATACTCAAACTCAGTTAATGTTGCACAAATAATTTGAGTTTGCATGTTCGTTTTTCCTAAGAGCCATGCTGCCATTCACGATTTTGGTACATTCCTATGCCTGTGTAAAAATAGCTGGAGGAAAAAAGGTGGGGGCTACTTGCAGCTGCTTATTACAATACATACAGGCGAGAGAGAGACAGCTGATTTTGCCACTGACAGTGAGGGAGGGGGTTGTGCGAGGGCTGACAGGTTAGGGTAAGTTCATTAGATGACAAAATGTTAGTGCCCATAATGAGTTTATGCAGGAAATAAATCTTAACACTTTATGCGCACGTATTAATAAACAATTATTAACTTAACTTAACTTTAAACAATACTTATGTTAACTTAACTTTAAACAATTTTTAACTTAACTTAACTTAACTTAAATTGCCATCCTATTTGAAATCATATACCGTCCGTTTTACTTATCAGGGACTTACACTTGATTAAACAATAGGGACTCTCACCCTTTGTTACATAAATCAGAGACTTACCCTCGATAAAACAATAGGGACTCTCACCCTTCGTTACATAAATCGGGGACTTACCCTTGATTACAGGGACTTACCCACGATTAAACAATAGGGACCCTATGTTCTTTTGCCCTTATAAATTTAGGTTGCTTAGTTTCGCAGAGGCAAAGGTGAGAAACAAATAAAAAGAATCCTTTACTCACCCCTTTTCCTGTGTGAAATTCCACTTCTGTCACCAAAACTGTTAGATCTCTACAGATCAGGTCCTTTTCTAGGGCAAGCAAAACACTTCTCCCGGGAGCACATGGAACGCAACGGATATGGGATGCTTTCAAATAGTATCGCATACGAGCTCGGAGCTGTAAGAATTCAAGGAGGCTTGTAGTTGAATTCCCACAACTGAGTTTTAATGGTTCACAAAGTAGGTTTTATACATAAGGCAGGGACAAAAATACATCCAGCAAATGAGCCCACAGAGCTGGTTTACTATGGGACTATGTGAGTACACTGCTGCCATATGAGAGCTGCCCCAGGCACATAGGTTCTATATTGTTCAGGGAGATATGAGAGGTCTGGGGGGGTTTTAGGACTTCCCCCACACAACTCTCTTTATTCCTGCTAGACCGTGTGCCATCTAGGGGTTAATGCCTACAGCCTCAAGCATGCATTTATAATATCACGTGATCCGTTTTAAAAGCAGAAAGACATTCATAACTTTCAATCGGTGGGTTAATAAAAAGCTCTGTAGCACTAGCTAATTGGGGCCTCCACCCCAATATATTTGTTCTCTTGTTACAAATATGGGTAAACATCTAAATTTACATGTAACCTCTACATAATGCCTTTTCTGTAGATCTTAAAACATTTAACTGCTGAGCAAGAGGAATATACAATGGTGACTTATAAGGTAGCCCTATCCTCTGTAGCCTTGTTTTAACAACATATGACAGGCACGAAACAGTTGGTCTAAAAGCTATTTACAATAGCCTCCCGTGAAAATAGCAAGGCCAACGTATTCTGTTTAACCTTATCAATTCCAGAGCTGCCAGAAGACAGTTTTAACCTTACAGGCATGCAATAGATAACAGTGTGTAAAACAAATTGCAATATGTATCAGTAAAGCCCACAAACACGGCTCCAAAGGTCTTAATTGGGGATAGTGCACACCATATAAATAATGGCACAATTTGATACATTTAGAACCAATGGGGTGTATAAATAAGTGATATGGGGCACAAATAATGCAGTGTCACTACACATATAGTAAGGCATTGCCCAAAAGATATTCTGAAATAGTCTAAAAGCATGAGTCCAGAGTTGCTGTTGAAGATTAAGAGTGTAGCAATTAGAGATAACGGTAATCAATCACTGACCAAACAAAATGATATCCCTATGCGATTGTCAAGATCAGATAAGTGCAAGTAAGAATAAATTGCATATTAGCAGCTGTGCATATCAGACCTAATAAAGCCCAGAGAGTGCATTGGTCTGTTAAGGTGCAGATAGTGGCCAATGTCACACAGCACCCAATAAAAGTCTGCCAGGTAAACCATCCATCGAAGGAATGTGCTTAGTCTGCTGTGGTAAAGATTCCTAGTATCAGCGGGCCAATCTTGGGACAAGTATACCTTTATAGGAAGCAACTGAGTTTAAAGTCCTTGTTTAGGCCTCGAGGGCTCAGAGTACCCAGGCTGTGAATCAGTCTTGCTTCCAGTTGCAACAATGCTCTGTTGCGGTTACCTCCTCTTCCAGAGGTCTGAACCTGGGCGATTGGCATGCAGCGTAAGGTGGATAATTCATGCTTCTTCTCTTTGAAGTGCCTGGCCACAGGTTGGTATGTCAAATCCTCCTTATCTTCAGTGTCGGCCAGTGCCTTCCGGATGGCCGACCGATGGAGGCACAGTCGCTCTTTCAACATCCTCATTGTTTTGCCCACGTAATATAGGCCACATTGGCATCAAATGAAATACACTACATATTTCGATTCACAGTTCATTATGTCCTTGATCTTTAGCCGATTTCCATTATGCGGATGTGGATATGCATTTCCCAGTATCATATACTGGCAATTTATGCAACCGCTGCATTTGTATACTCCCGCTGGTCTCGTCAGCCACGTTGATTTTACTGCATACTGCACCGACACACTTTATTCGAGCAAATACCCAGTATGTACCTGGCAGATACCTGGAATGCGCCGCTCCTCACCTCTGACAAGCCCCGTTGCGTTTGCCTTCCCAGCCTGGGTTCATGCCTGGCTGACGGGCGGCTGATCTGTTAAATGATAATGATTAGGATTTAATAGGCAGCAATGCTTCGCGTGTCTACCAGATGGCATAAATTCATGAATTGTAATGCAGTATATATATATATATACTGTGCAGTATTGCAGCCAGCGGGAATAAAATGCTTCAATCCCTGCATGGAAAATAACCCAATGCACTCGGGCAGAAAACAGTCACAAACCTCAATACACCCGGGTATACCCGAATTCGTGGGACTAGCCGAGCTCGAATAAAGTGTGTCGCCAGTGTATGTGCAGTCAATCCACAAAATGGATGGTGTATTTATACGGTAATGACTCACACGCCCACTTTCAACACCTGTACCTGGCCGCCATGCATAAAAGGTCACACACTTTGCATAGGCCACCACTCCAGGATCTTTATCTGAACTTGCCCTTGTCCAGATACTGTACTGCATTGTGCCACCTGCTTCCATGGAGCATCCCCGGTTCTATGGACCCCAGAACCCACTCACCTCTGCCGTGCCTGTCATGCTGAAAAAGCGAAAGGCGGTTGCCGTTTCCATGCCAAGGCAAAAGCGACAGGCTAAGGCCAATAAAGAAAACCTTCTGCTGACCCCAAAGTTTAAGGGTTTTCTTAGACGTAAGCCTCATTATGTGAAGAAGATATACGGTAATACGCTCTCTACGCAAAACGAATGGCAGCCAACCCATCGGACCCGCAGACCACTTCCTCCCATATGCTTCGACGACTCTGCTTTAGCTGTCCCGGAAATCTTCATCCCGTCTTCTCCACCCCCATCTTCTCCGGTTCCATCTGATGACGCTGCCGCCTCTGAAATCCATGGGTCACTGTCTCCTTTGCTCTTAGACGACTCTGCTTCTCGCCCGGAAATCCAAAGGTCACCTTCTCCACCCCTCTTCGACGACGCTGCCGCTTCTCCTCTACCGGGTATCCACAGGTCCCCTCCTCCACTCTCCATCGATGCCGCTTCTCTCCATGGAACCCCCATCTCATCCTCCATTGCACCCATCCCCCCAGATGTCCAGACGCCATGCACAAGAAGCAGCTCGTTGGACCGGATGCTGAATGGGATAAGTTTGGATCTCCTCGGAAATTCTATTGTGCTGGCAAAGATAGATCTGCTTCTGGAGACAATGCTAAATGTGGAGCAACGGGTGCTACAAATGGAGCAAGGGATGGATCAACGAATGCTACAAATGGAGCAACGGATGGATCAACGGATGGAGAATATAGGGGCTGACATTGCGGGCATACATTATTTGCTCGGTGCTAATGCCCCTGTTTCCCCGACGCCGGAGCAGGAGGGTGACATGGATGTGATGAATGGGCCCTTTGACCCCCTTCCATCACCAAGCGCCCCCCCTCCACCACAAGATATAGTGTACATGTATGCCGTTGAGGAGGACATGACAACCCCGTCAAGACCACGCCAGGAGACAACATGGCGACCACGACCGGAGGAAAGCTTCCTCCCTGACATACTACCATCGCCCGTCGCCTCAAGCACACCTGTTCCCAAAAGACCTACACCCGCTCGCATCGAAACAGTGCCCGACATCAATCTGCGCGATCTGACAGCAGCGCTTAGGGAGAAGTATAGGGTGATGAGTGCTGGTGTACCCCACAAGTATGCCTTGATCATATTTAAGCACCATGTTCCCTACAAGTTGTACTGCGAGTGGGTGTTCAAAGTGAACTACGATGGGAATCGCGTAAAAAAGGCCCTTCCTGCCAATTTAAGGAAAAACATTGTGGAAGAATTGCAGTGCTTTTATACAGTTACAGATCCTGTAATGAAAGGCGTTAGAGACTGCATTAATGGCGTTTTGCGCAATGCAAGGAATCGGCCATGGATGGAGAATGTGGAGGACTGTCAGTGAGACCATACTGTTGTGCTGAACTGTATTGTACTGTACATGTTTTGCCCTACAGTACCTGCTGTACTTAAACAAAGGAGATGTTGTTGATTGTTTTTTTTCACAGGACATGCACAACTCCAGTCCCTGAGGGCGCAAACAGGCACGGTTTTCAATGTTGCCCTGAAAACCTGCCATGTTTGCTGCCCTCTAGGACTGAACTGGTGCAGGTCTGACTGACAGTGTTGCGCACCATCCCACTGTACTGTATACAGTACTGGGTTTCTTTAATAAAGGAGATGTTACTTAAAATGTCACTTTAACTCCCATGTAGTCCTAGTTGCGGCAGGATTGCATGGCAAATTGCGACCCTCTTGTGGCAACAGAACGGAGTCAGGGTGATGTTAAAATTTAGGTTTCTGCCATTGACTTGCATGGCAGAAAAAAAGCCACTTTGCTAATGTGCTTTTAAACTGTCTTTTGGTACCTCCGGTTCCGGGTGTGGTGCAAGGCTGATATTTTGTCACTATGGCAAGGGCCCTCCAGCATGGGGACCAGGTAAATTTCAACCCGCTCAGACCCACAGAACGGGTTATTTTACATTATATTCGCGCAATTGGCGTGGGAACTACTTAGGGCCGCGGTCAAGTTCACGGGCAATTGGCGTGTGAACTTCTGTTCTAGGGCACCTAGGAATAAAATTATTTTTGCCCATAGATGTTAGGCACTGTATACCACTGTACAGTATACTGTGGAAGACAAATAATGAAACAATACTGAATATGTAGAATAAATGCATAGTTTTATTTAATCAGGGTTTATTACACAGTATATTGTACGGCCGGAAAACATCAGCATACAGTACAATATTATCCATCGAAATCCCCCCATTAGCCGTTTTCTTTTCTGAGAAAAAACAAAAAGAAAAGTTTTAATGTACAGTACAGTACAGTAATGGTCAGCCCCCTAAAGAAGTACCCAGCCAGCCCCACCAAAATAATACGGCAACAAGACAGTACTCACCATTGAATTTCCCATTCAGCTTGCGCCGGTGCCGGTCCACTGCCAGTCCAGCTTTCTTCATCATCCACGTCGATAGTTGGCAGCTGGACTAGTCCATCTGTAGTCAGCAGGTGAGGCTGGAAATCGCTTAGGTACATGCAAGCTTCATCAAAACTGCACGCCAAATCCATCTCAGCCTCAGGCTCAGGTTCAGGCTTGTCACTGACAGTGGGACCGTCATTGGAAGCTGGTGCTGGTGCATTGCTTGGCAGCGACTGTCGCTTCTTAGTTGGTTTTAACATGACCCTTCACCTTTTGCCGCCTCCATGATCATAGATACGGGAAAAACCCAGTGATACACACCAATACCCTCCAACAAATTGGGGCTCAATACGGTGAAAACAGGTGTCACTACATAACCTTTTCCTTACTGCACGCTTCCACGTATGAGAAGTTGGCGAAAATTTGTAAAAGTCATATTTTTCGATAAAATACTGATAAATTTGAGCAACTGTTGCCATCTTATCCTCTGTTGCATTAATCGCGGCCCTTGAACACTCATGGCGGGTGGGTCTCTGGAGAATAGTGTAACACAAACTAAAACTGGTCTTTGTCTTTCTTTAATATGAATAGCCTAAATTGATACATTTTGGCAACTCTTCCTTCAGTCTCAAGGCCAAGGCCAAGTTACAATGGCACACTGTGGTTCAGTATCTTTTTTAAACGAAACACCTGCAAGCCAACACATTACTGATTCGGCGCATTATAAGTCATGAATTTATGCCATCTGGCGGACACGCGAAGCATTGCAGCCTAGTAAATCCTGAACCATTATTAATTAACACATCAACCGCGCGTCAGCCGGGCATTCGCCTGGCTGGGAAGGCAAAAGGAGCCCGGCATGCTCCAGGTGAACAGTGTGGCATTCCAGGAACATGCCAGGTACAAGCCAGTGATTAGTAAGAATAAAGTCTGCCGCAGCAGTATTTCTATCTTAATAAAAGGAGGGGCACAGCCTCTCTCTTACAGTTTAAAGAATGCGAAGCATTCACATTAAAATTAACTAGCTCTGTGCTTAAGCAGTTTATTTATGAGAACAAGGTAATGAAGAACTGTCTTCTTATCCGTAAAGCAGTAAGATAACACATTTCAGTTTTTTTTCTACAGGATTAAGATTTGTCTCGGGGTGTTTTTGTTTAAAATGCTTGTAAGAGCTCACAAGCACTGTTTGAATTAATATATTGTATTATATATGTATATAACGCCATTAATGTACATAGCGCTTCAAAAGGAGGGTGTCCGTGGTGTGAGCGGAGTGTGGTGATATCTGCCTTTAGCAGCATGGAGGTCAGTTATTTTAGCGAGAATTGTCTCCGTTAAATAAGCAGTGTAGAAGCCATACAAGACAGGTAGGGTCAAGCTTGTTTTTTTTTTAGTCATGGTATAACTGTTGCATGTTTGAAGATATTTTGTTTAGTTTAAGAGAGGGCATAGTTAAAACGGGATAGCAATTGTATTGATGGAGGTTTGCAGGAATATGAGATTTCTTTCAGAAGGCATTCAGAGGAATGAATGAAAGAATGTTGCATGCTCTTGTAGGCATATACTTGGTGTTTATAAGTAATTTAAAATATTCCCATTATTTAATTTTTGAAAGACCATACAAAATGCAGTTTTAGGACAGCATGGAAAGCTTCATATTTAACATTAAACTAATGTTACAATCCCCTGCGTGAGAATTAATCCAGCAGTTAATATGAATTAGACAGTGAAACCCATTGTCTGCTATCTGTACTTTGAGGTTTCTGGCAGTTTTCCCAGAAAGAAAAAAAAAAAAGCGCTTTGAAAATTATTATTTTTTCCTTTTTAAAGTCAGAGTGTCTTTTAAAGTTATTGCTGGCCGTGTGCTCAGCACTTTGCAAAGAGTTCAAAATTATTTGTCTATTTTAAACGGAAATCTTTTGTTCAGGATTTCAGGATTTTTTCTTATATTGTAAATGCCACATTTGTTAAAAGACCTACTGCAGGCTTTTTCTTTTAACACAAGCAGTAAATATTTTTATAGTCACAACACATACAAATCTATTTACCAGTTTAATTTTGCTATATATCAAAGCAACCTGTTTTCATAGCTTTTTTTTGTATTTTTTTTCACATATATAGATAATATATGAACAAAAGAGGGGAGATACATACATAGGTTATAGAAGGTCTCTCTGAAATCCCTATAGAGGTATTTGATATGAACTTGATATGTTGTAAATGATATACAATGCACAGCAGGTTCAGAATTTATTATAGCAATGTTAACTCCAAGGGCTCTTGCAATAATAAAAAGTTTCTGCCATACTCCAAGGGCTGACAGGCCCCTGGTAAATAATAATAATACCTTTGCAGATGTCACAGCAAAGCAGGTAGCAAGCCGTCCCTATGTTGAGGGATATATCATATCTGCCAAATTTATAATTTTGTAACCATTTATTTGTTTTTGGGTATGTCCTGGACAGAGTTAAAGGACAGGGGATATATAATTGCATAAGTGAACAGGGTATATATATTATATACAAGGCATTTCACATTTTTAGCAGAATAGTTACAGTGGAGTGTTTGAGGTGAAAGCCAGGAGTGACTGTGGTTGTGGGACAATAGCCATGAGTGCAGGCTGTTGGGATGCTTGATTTGTGGGGCAAGTTTTAAGGTTAGTTAGTATTAAATGACTAAAAGGTTGACACCATTTGCATCAGAGAAAATGGCAGATGGCAGTTAGGTATGAATGAGAGTAAGTGTGTATTGAGAGAAGAGAGATTGATTTGTAGTTTGAGACAGTGTTTTTGTCCCCATTTTTGAAGATTGGGACAACTCTAGCAGTTTTCCAGGTCTTAGGGATATGGCCTGCAGACAGGATAGAGTTGATTATGGAAGCAATTGGTTTGGCACAGGCTGAGGTACCAAGTTTTAGAAACTTGGATTGTAGCAAAGTCAAGTCCATATTGGTTGCTTAGTTTAACACTTGAGGAGCGTTAATAGGGAATATCTCTGTTTAATATTGTGGATGCTAATAATAGTAGTAACCATATTAATACAAGAATTTATTTCTAGGTATAAATTCTCTCCCTATGAGACACTTATGGGATGAATTATGACCATCAGTAGTTCAAAGTAACGAATTAAGGACCATGCTATTGGTAATAAAACAATTAATAAGTATTGCATGCAACTAATATATATTTTTGAGACTTTCTAGGCACAGGTTAAAGCTGAAAGTGCACCTACGCAAGACGGGTTAATGGTCAAGCATTTTCTACGCAAGCACGCTCTTCATCCCAGATGAAAAGGCCATTTAAATACTACTCATCACCAGCATTGCAGTAAAAATTTCTTATCATCATGGATACACATCACGCACGTCAAAATAGTGCCAGCCTAGGCACAAACAGCTAATAATGACAAAGACATAGCACCTGCAAATAAGTGTTTTGATGGACACAATACTCTCTGACCACTAATCAACAAGGGAGAAAGGTTATAGGCAAAAATGTCCAGGCCTCAACACACGAACTTTGAACTTTTTATTTTTACAGGTTTTTATTTTTTTTCAGTTACAAATGTATGCTCTATTATGTTTGTGTAAGTGGCGTCCCATAAGGATGACAAAATAGTATAAGGTATTATTTGTTTAACTCTGTTTATTTTGTTTGGATTTATAGCCTAATAGAATCTCCCTGCAGAATGATATCCCGGTGGGAGAATGTTTTATCAGTCAAACACACGGTTATGTTAATTGCTCACATGTAGAGTTAGAAACAGAAGAGATGCACCCAATACACAAGTGCTAAAAAGTAGTCTATGGGAAGAATAAGTTTCAGGGAATTTATTCCCAAATGTAGGAGTTGGGTTACTGTATGACAGGTTTACAGGGATATCCTAAATCATACAATCGCAGACATTTACCCACATAACCAAGAATAGGTTTAGTTTAAATTAATGGCTCCGCAGAATAAAATAGCTCTAGACTATATTTTAGCCTCAAAAGGAGGGGCATGTATGCGCCCTAGTTAAAGCGCAATGTTGTGTATTTATCCATGATTTAGGGACCATGGGGACTTGGTGGTTGGATTTATTTGCTATGAGCGAAGCTAGCGAATGTTTTTGTATGTGTGTGTTTGTCCTACTCATTGCTTTCTATGTATTAAGTACAGCAAAACTCTGATCCAGAAGTGCGTTGCAACCCCCACCGACGCTATGCCTCTCTGCGGTGATGATGTCGCCAGTCCCCCAGAAGAAGAGACCGAAGAAGAAATCAACTGGGCTGATATAATGGCCGGAAAAGAAAGGAATGAAGTTATGCACAACTTGGACATCTTGGTCCATCAGGACTATGAAATGGTTAACTGTTCTGTTCTTTAAATAGACTGTCTCTTAAGGATATGGGGGGACTGAGAAGACTGGATATGAGGAAGGTGGGAGGTCACAAAGGGACGTGAGTCAACCACAAGGAAATTATCACAAGTCAGCCATTTTGACCGTAGCATCCATCTTGGTCCGTTTTGCCATTCTGAGTTAATGCAGTATGAAAGATGTGTGCAAGAAGAATGTTTGTGCAGTCGCTCTTAGCAGAAATTAGCCCCCACCAATTCTCACAAATAGCTGACCCTTAGACTATGTGACATATTGAGATGTAAGCCATTTTCTAAACTATAGAAATATTTAATGATATATATATATATATATATATATATATATATATATATATATATATATATATACACACACTGGCGACACACTTTATTTGAGCTCGGCTAGTCCCGCGAATTTGGGTATACTCGGGTGTATTGAGGTTTGTGACTGTTTTCTGCCCGAGTGCATTGCGTTATTTTCCCGGCAGGGATTGAAGCATTTTATTCCGGCTAGCTACAGTACTGCAATGCCGTGTAAAAACACATAAGGGCGCTTGCGAGCTGTTCTCTTGAAGCCGTCCCCTATAGTGAATTGTAATGCAGTATATATACTGTATATATATATATACTGTATAACAACAGCCCCTATAACCCCTAACATACAGTACTGTACACATACAGTACTGTATATGCACATACTGGGGGCGAGATTTGTTTGCAGCAGAGAGAGATTCGCTGCTCTCTCTGCGCAAACAGCGACACATTAAAAATTATTTTAAATACATTTTTATTTATAGTGTAGATGTGCAGGGGGTCTCGGGAGCTGAACCACGTTGGTTTCAGGTCAGGGGACCCCCTGCCCCCCGAGATACAGACCCCTTTATGAGGTGCCGGTATCCCTCTGCGTTTCAAGGTCCCGATCACGTGATCGCGGCCTGTTAAACCAAGTAGAGGGATACCGGCACCCCCAAAAGGGGCCTGTATCTCGGGGGGCAGGGGGTCCCCCGACCTGAAACCAACGCGGTTCAGCTCCCGAGACCCTCTGAACATGTACAGTATAAATAAAACACATACAGTATATACAGTAAATAAACACTCGTTCTTTACCTTAGCGGCTATGGGCTATGGTAAAGAAGCAGCATTTCTGTATTTTAATAATATTGTACAGTGAGCAGGGGGTTCCCTGAGCCAGAAATCTAAACTCAAGGGACCCCCTGCTCCTGCACAATATTATTAAAAGTACAGAAATGCTGCTTCATTGCCATAGCGTATAGCCGCTAAGGCAATGAAGGGGTTAACCCACCACGCCCGCTTTATTGTGGGTAGCGGGGGTGGGTGAAGGGGGTATTTGGCCCTTGGTGTGAGTTTAGGACTTGCGGGGGGGTTGCGGGTGCACTTAACCCCTTCACGACCGTAGCAGTTAATACCGCTACGGTCATGAAGGGGTTAAGTCCTCCCGCTACACCCCCGCAAGCTCTAAACAAGCACCGTAGGGGCTAATACCCCATTCACCCACCCCCGCTACCCACAATAAAAAAAATACACACACACAGCAGCCGCCAAAAAATAAATAAATAAATCTAAATAAATAAATAAATAAATGACAATAAATACATTTGAAATACATTTTTATTGATAGTGTAGACGTGCAGAGGGTCTCCGGAGCTGAACCGCATTGGTTTCAGGTCTGGGGACCCCCTGCTCCCCGAGATACAGCCCCCTTTAGGGGGTGCCGCTATCCCTCTGCTTGGTTTAAAGGGCCCGATCACGTGATCGCGGCCTGTAAACCAAGCAGAGCAGAGGGATACCGGCACCCCCTAAAGGGGCCTGTATCTCGGGGAGCAGGGGGTCCCCAGACCTGAAACCAGTGCGGTTCTGCTCTGGAGACCCTCTGCACATGTACAGTATCAATAAAACACATTCAGAATACAGTATAAATAAACACTCGTTCTTTACCTTAGCGGCTATGCGCTATGGTAAAGAAGCAGCATTTCTGTATTTTAATAATATTGTACAGTGAGCAGGGGGTTCCCTGAGCCAGAAATCTAAACTCAGGGGACCCCCTGCTCCTGCACAATATTATTAAAAGTACAGAAATGCTGCTTCATTGCCATAGCGTATAGCCGCTAAGGCAATGAAGGGGTTAACCCACCGTGCCCGCTTTATTGTGGGTAGCGGGGGTGGGTGAGGGGGGTATTTGGCCCTTGGTGTGCGTTTAGGACTTGCGGGGGGGTTGCGGGTGCACTTAACCCCTTCACGACCGTAGCAGTTAATACCGCTACGGTCATGAAGGGGTTAAGCCCTCCTGCTACCCCCCGGCAAGCCCTAAACAAGCACCGTTTGGGCTAATACCCCATTCACCCACCCCCGCTACCCACAATAAAAAAAATACACACACACAGCAGCCGCCAAAAAATAAATAAATAAATCTAAATAAATAAATAAATAAATGACAATAAATACATTTGAAATACATTTTTATTGATAGTGTAGATGTGCAGGGGGTCTCCGGAGCTGAACCGCGTTGGTTTCAGGTCTGGGGACCCCCTGCTGCCCGAGATACAGCCCCCTTTAGGGGGTGCCGCTATCCCTCTGCTTGGTTTAAAGGGCCGACCACGTGATCGCGGCCTGTAAACCAAGCAGAGCAGAGGTATACCAGCACCCCCTAAAGGGGCCTGTATCTCGGGGAGCAGGGGGTCCCCAGACCTGAAACCAGTGCGGTTCTGCTCTGGAGACCCTCTGCACATGTACAGTATCAATAAAACACATACAGTATACAGTATAAATAAACACTCGTTCTTTACCTTAGCGGCTATGCGCTATGGTAAAGAAGCAGCATTTCTGTATTTTAATAATATTGTACAGTGAGCAGGGGGTTCCCTGAGCCAGAAATTAATGCTCAGGGACCCCCCCTGCTCCTGCTCAATATTATTAAAAATACAGAAATGCTGCTTCATTACCATAGCGGATAGCCGCTAAGGCAATGAAGGGGTTAACCCACCGTGCCCGCTTTATTGTGTGTAGTGGGGATGGGTGAGGGGGGTATTTGGCCCTTGGTGTGAGTTTAGGACTTGCGGGGGGGTTGCGGGTGCACTTAACCCCTGCACGACCGTAGCAGTTAATACCGCTATGGTCATGAAGGGGTTAAGCCCTCCCGCTACCCCCCCGCAAGCCCTAAACAAGCACCGTTGGGGCTAATACCCCATTCATCCACCCCCGCTACCCACAATAAAAAAAATACACACACACAGCAGCCGCCAAAAAATAAATAAATACATCTAAATAAATAAATAAATGACAATAAATACATTTGAAATACATTTTTATTGATAGTGTACATGTGCAGGGGGTCTCCGGAGCTGAGCCGCGTTGGTTTCAGGTCTGGGGACCCCCTGCTCCCCGAGATACAGCCCCCTTTAGGGGGTGCCGGTATCCCTCTGCTTGGTTTAAAGGGCCCGACCACGTGATCGCGGCCTGTAAACCAAGCAGAGCAGAGGGATAACGGCACCCCCTAAAGGGGCCTGTATCTCGGGGAGCAGGGGGTCCCCAGACCTGAAACCAGTGCGGTTCTGATCTGGAGACCCTCTGCACATCTACACTATCAATAAAAATGTATTTTAAATGTATTTATTTAGATTCATTTATTTATTTAGATTTATTTATTAATTGTGATGCTGCTGCAAGTCCTAAACTCACACCAAGGGCCAAACACCCCCCTCACCACCAATAAAAAAAATTCACGCACAGCAGCCCCACAATTAATAAATAAATCTAAATAAATAAATAAATACTTGAAGAGAAATAAATATACAGTATACTGTATATATATACTGGATATATATGAGAAAGGTCCTATTCCAGGACCGAAACGTCGGATTGGGTGACTTATCTTTTTTATTCAGATGCCCAATACAGTTTTTCATGATTACTGAACCGAGTGCAGTCTTTCTTTACCGGACGAGAGAATGGTAATGTTGTTTTTATATACAGTATATATATATAATATATATAATAACAATCCCTATACATATACAGTATATACTGTGTATATATATTCACTGTATACACATATATATATATATGATGATGTATATATATATATATGATGATGACGTCATTTAAAGGGAATGAAAGCACAGCCAATCAGAATGGCTTTGCTTCAATTGCCTTTAAGATGACGTCATGAAAAGGCACATGGCCGCCCTCACATGGTATGGTAGCCAATAAGAGCGTGGGAACTCCATCCCTACTCTGATTGGCTACCATACCATGTGATCATTTGATGTCATCATTTTTTTTTTGTCGGCCAAAACACATGGTTTTCACGGTCCAATCAGGACCGTGGGAACCATGACGCAAAATGTGACGTCATAGGCCTTTAAAAGCCTATGTCGTCTCATTTTGAAGCCAGACGCCGCGGAGGAAGGACCTCCGGCCAAGAAAGAAGACCAGGGAGTGGCTGCAGATGGGGAGAAGACCCCGCCCCGCCCCGCTGGAAGGAGATAGAAGAAAGAAGAACACAGATGAAGATGAATTACAGATAGAAAACCCGTGGATTGGTTTGGATTTTTAGTTTAATGTTTATTATTTTCTGGTTTATTATTTTATGGGTTCCTGATCGTGGATTGGTTCGTGAGTAAGCTGCGCAACGGGAGTCGGTGGGGGCAAGTAATGGTAAGTGAACTACAGTAAAGAAATGTATTTTATTTAACTTGTTAATTTTTTCAAAAGGTTTTTTAACATGTGTATTTTTTTTTTTGTGATATATCATTTCTTGACCACTGTATGTATGTATGTATATATGTCTAGAGAGATATATACATACAGTACAGTACAGGGTAAGAAATGATGTTGTTTTAAAAGCTGGATTAGATGTGTTTTAAATTATTTTGTGTATGCTCCTACAGTATGCTTTATTGTGAGTTTAAAGTATTTTAAAATTAGATAGATGTATTCCTTGGTATTGTATTGTGTGTTTGAGGAAGGTCAGGGATAGGCTTGGTTTGTAAAGGTTGTGTTTTTGTCGGTACTTATATTTTTTCAAAGGCTTAATTGTTCTGCTCTAGGCGTGAATTTGTTAATGGTTTCATTGTTCGGGATCTAGTGTGAATTGTTTAGGGATGTAAATAATGATTGCTAATTGAGTTTTGTTTACTTGCAGAATGTATATGGTGCATAGATATTTAGGCATCATTTATATTGGAAAGTAAGTTGTTTAATGGCTTTTCAGAGGTTTAGTGATGATTTAGATTGAGAGATCAGTTATGAATATTAAAGGAAATTGATTTTAATTTAGTGTGTATGTATGGAGAAGTGTTTGGTTGTAGGACAGTGCTTTTGATAACCCTTCTACATTTATTTGTACTGTATATTGGTTTATCATGGGTGTGTATATAACGTGTGTGTGTATATATATATATACATATATATATATATACAGTGCTCGAAAAATAATGATAACCAGTCACCCGTTGCGAGTGGATTTAGGCAGCTGGCGACCCGTTCTGCAGCTCTATGAATTCCCCTGCTCGTGCCTTTTTTTTTTTTTTTTTTAAATAAATAAATAATCTCCCTCCCTGATTGGGTTAACGCGGGGAAGAGCCCCTTCCCCTCATCTCCTCCCCCTCCTGATCTCCTCCCGTGAGTCAGGGGGGGCCAGGCCGGGTGCCTGTTAATGACATTTAAAAAAAAAGTTTAAAAAATGGCGGCGATTCCTGTGGTCCCGGCGCACGTGCACAGGGCAAGCAGAGTGTCCTGCCATTTGCGCTGCCTATGGGCCCACTGCCTGTTCCCCCCAGCAACCCAGAATCCCCCGCATCCCTCCCCCCCCACTCCCCACGTGGGATGGAGGGGGAAGCCCAAACCAAGCCCCGCGCGCAAATCCGCTCCCGACGTGGGACGGAGGGGGAAACCCAAACCAAGCGCCGCGTGCAATCCAGCCCCCCCCAACACCCTCCCCCCTCTGCTCCCCACGTGGGACGGAGGGGGAAGCCCAAAATAAGTGCTCGATCCAGCCCCCCCGCACCCTCCGCTCGCCACGTGGGACGGAGGGGGAAGTGCCAACCCAGCTTCCCCCGTGCATGCCTCCTGCGCCAGTACGCCTCCTGCCCATGATCTCCCCCTAATCACCTGCCCCCGATCCTCGCTTGCTGCCCGGGGGTGTCCGGGGAGCGTGCTGCGGCGTCGGCCGCGGGGGACCTGCTGCTGCTGCTGAGGCCCACGCTGCGCTGTGTGAGCGTCCCATGTCTTGGAGAGGCACCCCAGCCATGTGGAGGGCCCACTGACGTGCGGAGACCCCACTGCTGCCACGTGCGACCCGGTGAGTGTGTGAGTGACAGACTGAGTGTCTGTGAGTGTGCCTGTGTGTCTGTGTGTCTGTGAGTGTGCCTGTGTGTCCGTGAGTGTGCCTGTGTGTCTGTGAGTGTGCCTGTGTGTCTGTCAGTGTGCCTGTGTGTCTGTCAGTGTGCCTGTGTGTCTGTCAGTGTGCCTGTGTGTGTGTCTGTCAGTGTGCCTGTGTGTCTGTGAGTGTGCCTGTGTGTCTGTCAGTGTGTCTGTGAGTGTGCCTGTGTGTCTGTCAGTGTGCCTGTGTGTGTGTCTGTGAGTGTGCCTGTGTGTCTGTCAGTGTGCCTGTGTGTCTGTCAGTGTGCCTGTGTGTCTGTCAGTGTGCCTGTGTGTCTGTCAGTGTGCCTGTGTGTCTGTGAGTGTGCCTGTGTGTCTGTCAGTGTGCCTGTGTGTGTGTCTGTGAGTGTGCCTGTGTGTCTGTGAGTGTGCCTGTGTGTCTGTGAGTGTGCATGTGAGTGTGCATGTGAGTGTGCATGTGTGTCTGTGAGTGTGCCTGTGTTTCTGTGAGTGTGTCTGTGTCTGTGAGTGTGCCTGTGTGTCTGTCAGTGTGCCTGTGTGTCTGTCAGTGTGCCTGTATGTCTGTCAGTGTGCCTGTGTGTCTGTCAGTGTGCCTGTGTGTCTGTCAGTGTGCCTGTGTGTCTGTCTGTGAGTGTGCCTGTGTGTCTGTCAGTGTGCCTGTGTGTCTGTGAGTGTGC